>NW_026529631.1:0-78333 GCF_028500815.1 Rissa tridactyla
GGCTCTTTGGGCGGGGGACCCATCTCCAGCCGTATGGCCATTTTTGTGCCTGGCCCGGCGCAAAGTGGGAAAGGGTGGCTTTGAGGCTGAAGGCAGCAGGAAAGCCCGCAGCCCCCAGGTCTGTGCGGCTACGCAAGCGGTGCCCAAAGAGCTTTAGAACAAGGCATAGTTTTCCCTGCTGGCTCTTTGGGCGGGGGACCCATCTCCAGCCGTACGGCCATTTTTGTGCCTGGCGCGGCGCCAAGAGGGAAAGGGTGGTGTCGAGGCTAAAGGCAGCAGGAAAGCCCGCAGCCCCCAGGTCTGTGGGGCTACGCAAGCGGTTCCCAAAGAGCGTTAGAACAAGGCATAGTTTTCCCTGCTGGCTCTTTGGGTGGGGGACCCATCTCCAGCCGTATGGCCATTTTTGTGCATGGCGCAGCGCCAAGTGGGAAATGGTGGTATCGAGGCTGAAGGCAGCAGGAAAGCCCTCAGCCCCCAGGTCTGTGCGGCTACGCAAGCGGTTCCCAAAGAGCTTTAGAACAAGGCATAGTTTTCCCTGCTGGCTCTTTGGGCATGGGACCCATCTCCACCCATAGGCCATTTTTGTGCCTGATAGGGCGCCAAGTGGGAAAGGGTGGCTTTGAGGCTGAAGACAGCAGGAAAGCCTGCAGCCCCCAGGTCTGTGGGGCTACGCAAGCGGTTCCCAAAGAGCTTTAGAACAAGGCATAGTTTTCCCTGCTGGCTCTTTGGGCGGGGGACCCATCTCCAGCCGTATGGCCATTTTTGTGCCTGGCGCGGTGCGTAGTGGGAAAGGGTGGTTTTGAGGCTGAAGGCAGCAGGAAAGCCCGCAGCCCCCAGGTCTGTGGGGCTACGCAAGCGGTTCCCAAAGAGCTTTAGAACAAGGCATAGTTTTCCCTGCTGGCTCTTTGGGCGGGGGACCCATCTCCAGCCGTATGGCCATTTTTGTGCCTGGCGCGGCGCCAAGTGGGTAAGGGTGGTGTCGAGGCTGAAGGCAGCAGCAAAGCCTGCAGCCCCCAGGTCTGTGGGGCCAAGCAAGCGGTTCCCAAAGAGCTTTAGAACAAGGCATAGTTTTCCCTGCTGGCTCTTTGGGCATGGGACCCAGCTCCAGCCGTATGGCCATTTTTGTCCCTGGCCCGGCGCCAAGTGGGAAAGGGTGGCTTTGAGGCTGAAGGCAGCAGGAAAGCCCGCAGCCCCCAGGTCTGTGGGGCTACGCAAGCGGTTCCCAAAGAGCTTTAGAACAAGGCATAGTTTTCCCTGCTGGCTCTTAGGGCATGGGACCCATCTCCAGCCATAGGCCATTTTTGTGCCTGGCGCGGCGCCAAGTGGGAAAGGGTGCTGTCGAGGCTGAAGGCAGCAGGAAAGCCCGCAGCCCCCACGTCTGTGGGGCCAAGCAAGCGGTTCCCAAAGAGCTTTAGAACAAGGCATAGTTTTCCCTGCTGGCTCTTTGGGCGGGGGACCCATCTCCAGCCGTATGGCCATTTTTGTGCCTGGCGCGGCGCCAAGTGGGAAAGGGTGGCTTTGAGGCTGAAGGCAGCAGGAAAGCCCGCAGCCCCCAGGTCTGTGGGGCTACGCAAGCGGTTCCCAAAGAGCTTTAGAACAAGGCATAGTTTTCCCTGCTGGCTCTTTGGGCGGGGGACCCATCTCCAGCCGTACGGCCATTTTTGTGCCTGGCCCGGCGCAAAGTGGGAAAGGGTGGCTTTGAGGCTGAAGGCAGCAGGAAAGCCCGCAGCCCCCAGGTCTGTGGGGCTACGCAAGCGGTTCCCAAAGAGCTTTAGAACAAGGCATAGTTTTCCCTGCTGCCTCTTTGGGTGGGGGACCCATCTCCAGCCGTATGGCTATTTTTGTGCCTGACGCGGTGCGTAGTGGCATAGGGTGGTTTTGAGGCTGAAGGCAGCAGGAAAGCCCGCAGCCCCCACGTCTGTGGGGCCAAGCAAGCGGTTCCCAAAGAGCTTTAGAACAAGGCATAGTTTTCCCAGCTGGCTCTTTGGGCGGGGGACCCATCTCCAGCCGTATGGCCATTTTTGTGCCTGGCGCGGTGCGTAGTGGGAAAGGGTGGTTTTGAGGCTGAAGGCAGCAGGAAAGCCCGCAGCCCCCAGGTCTGTGGGGCTACGCAAGCGGTTCCCAAAGAGCTTTAGAACAAGGCATAGTTTTCCCTGCTGGCTCTTTGTTCGGGGGACCCATCTCCAGCCATAGGCCATTTTTGTGCCTGGCCCGGCGCCCAGTGGGAAAGGGTGGCTTTGAGGCTTGAAGGCAGCAGGAAAGCCCGCAGCCCCCAGGTCTGTGGGGCTACGCAAGCGGTTCCCAAAGAGCTTTAGAACAAGGCATAGTTTTCCCTGCTGGCTCTCTGGGCGGGGGACCCATCTCCAGCCGTATGGCCATTTTTGAGCCTGGCGCGGCGCCAAGTGGGAAAGGGTTGTGTCGAGGCTAAAGGCAGCAGGAAAGCCCGCAGCCCCCAGGTCTGTGGGGCTACGCAAGCGGTTCCCAAAGAGCTTTAGAACAAGGCATAATTTTCCCTGCTGGCTCTTTGGGCGGGGGACCCATCTCCAGCCGTATGGCCATTTTTGTGCCTGGCGCATCGCCAAGTGGGAAAGGGTGGTTTTGAGGCTGAAGGCAGCAGCAAAGCCTGCAGCCCCCAGGTCTGTGGGGCTACGCAAGCGGTTCCCAAAGAGCTTTAGAACAAGGCATAGTTTTCCCTGCTGGCTCTTTGGGCGGGGGACCCATCTCCAGCCGTATGGCCATTTTTGTGCCTGGCCGGGGGCCAAGTGGGAAAGGGTGGTTTTGAGGCTGAAGGCAGCAGGAAAGCCCGCAGCCCCCAGGTCTGTGCGGCTACGCAAGCGGTTCCCAAAGAGCTTTAGAACAAGGCATAGTTTTCCCTGCTGGCTCTTTGGGCATGGGACCCATCTCCAGCCATAGGCCATTTTTGTGCTTGATAGGGCGCCAAGTGGGAAAGGGTTGCTTTGAGGCTGAAGACAGCAGGAAAGCCCGCAGCCCCCAGGTCTGTGGGGCTACGCAAGAGGTTCCCAAAGAGCTTTAGAACAAGGCATAGTTTTCCCTGCTGGCTCTCTGGGCGGGGGACCCATCTCCAGCCGTATGGCCATTTTTGAGCCTGGCGCGGCGCCAGGTGGGAAAGGGTGGCTTTGAGGCTGAAGGCAGGAGCAAAGCCTGCAGCCCCCAGGTCTGTGGTGCTACGCAAGCGGTTCCCAAAGAGCTTTAGAACAAGGCATAGTTTTCCCAGCTGGCTCTTAGGGCATGGGACCCATCTCCAGCCATAGGCCATTTTTGTGCCTGGCGCGAAGCCAAGTGGGAAAGGGTGCTGTCGAGGCTGAAGGCAGCAGGAAAGCCCGCAGCCCCAAGGTCTGTGGGGCTACGCAAGCGGTTCCCAAAGAGCTTTAGAACAAGGCATAGTTTTCCCTGCTGGCTCTTTGGGCGGGGGACCCATCTCCAGCCGTATGGCCATTTTTGTGCCTGGCCCGGCGCAAAGTGGGAAAGGGTGGCTTTGAGGCTGAAGGCAGCAGGAAAGCCCGCAGCCCCCAGGTCTGTGCGGCTACGCAAGCGGTGCCCAAAGAGCTTTAGAACAAGGCATAGTTTTCCCTGCTGGCTCTTTGGGCGGGGGACCCATCTCCAGCCGTACGGCCATTTTTGTGCCTGGCGCGGCGCCAAGAGGGAAAGGGTGGTGTCGAGGCTAAAGGCAGCAGGAAAGCCCGCAGCCCCCAGGTCTGTGGGGCTACGCAAGCGGTTCCCAAAGAGCGTTAGAACAAGGCATAGTTTTCCCTGCTGGCTCTTTGGGTGGGGGACCCATCTCCAGCCGTATGGCCATTTTTGTGCATGGCGCAGCGCCAAGTGGGAAATGGTGGTATCGAGGCTGAAGGCAGCAGGAAAGCCCGCAGCCCCCAGGTCTGTGCGGCTACGCAAGCGGTTCCCAAAGAGCTTTAGAACAAGGCATAGTTTTCCCTGCTGGCTCTTTGGGCATGGGACCCATCTCCACCCATAGGCCATTTTTGTGCCTGATAGGGCGCCAAGTGGGAAAGGGTGGCTTTGAGGCTGAAGACAGCAGGAAAGCCTGCAGCCCCCAGGTCTGTGGGGCTACGCAAGCGGTTCCCAAAGAGCTTTAGAACAAGGCATAGTTTTCCCTGCTGGCTCTTTGGGTGGGGGACCCATCTCCAGCCGTATGGCTATTTTTGTGCCTGACGCGGTGCGTAGTGGCATAGGGTGGTTTTGAGGCTGAAGGCAGCAGGAACGCCCGCAGCCCCCACGTCTGTGGGGCTACGCAAGCGGTTCCCAAAGAGCTTTAGAACAAGGCATAGTTTTCCCAGCTGGCTCTTTGGGCGGGGGACCCATCTCCAGCCGTATGGCCATTTTTGTGCCTGGCGCGGTGCGTAGTGGGAAAGGGTGGTTTTGAGGCTGAAGGCAGCAGGAAAGCCCGCAGCCCCCAGGTCTGTGGGGCTACGCAAGCGGTTCCCAAAGAGCTTTAGAACAAGGCATAGTTTTCCCTGCTGGCTCTTTGGGCGGGGGACCCATCTCCAGCCGTATGGCCATTTTTGTGCCTGGCGCGGCGCCAAGTGGGTAAGGGTGGTGTCGAGGCTGAAGGCAGCAGCAAAGCCTGCAGCCCCCAGGTCTGTGGGGCCAAGCAAGCGGTTCCCAAAGAGCTTTAGAACAAGGCATAGTTTTCCCTGCTGGCTCTTTGGGCATGGGACCCAGCTCCAGCCGTATGGCCATTTTTGTCCCTGGCCCGGCGCCAAGTGGGAAAGGGTGGCTTTGAGGCTGAAGGCAGCAGGAAAGCCCGCAGCCCCCAGGTCTGTGGGGCTACGCAAGCGGTTCCCAAAGAGCTTTAGAACAAGGCATAGTTTTCCCTGCTGGCTCTTAGGGCATGGGACCCATCTCCAGCCATAGGCCATTTTTGTGCCTGGCGCGGCGCCAAGTGGGAAAGGGTGCTGTCGAGGCTGAAGGCAGCAGGAAAGCCCGCAGCCCCCACGTCTGTGGGGCCAAGCAAGCGGTTCCCAAAGAGCTTTAGAACAAGGCATAGTTTTCCCTGCTGGCTCTTTGGGCGGGGGACCCATCTCCAGCCGTATGGCCATTTTTGTGCCTGGCGCGGCGCCAAGTGGGAAAGGGTGGCTTTGAGGCTGAAGGCAGCAGGAAAGCCCGCAGCCCCCAGGTCTGTGGGGCTACGCAAGCGGTTCCCAAAGAGCTTTAGAACAAGGCATAGTTTTCCCTGCTGGCTCTTTGGGCGGGGGACCCATCTCCAGCCGTACGGCCATTTTTGTGCCTGGCCCGGCGCAAAGTGGGAAAGGGTGGCTTTGAGGCTGAAGGCAGCAGGAAAGCCCGCAGCCCCCAGGTCTGTGGGGCTACGCAAGCGGTTCCCAAAGAGCTTTAGAACAAGGCATAGTTTTCCCTGCTGCCTCTTTGGGTGGGGGACCCATCTCCAGCCGTATGGCTATTTTTGTGCCTGACGCGGTGCGTAGTGGCATAGGGTGGTTTTGAGGCTGAAGGCAGCAGGAAAGCCCGCAGCCCCAAGGTCTGTGGGGCCAAGCAAGCGGTTCCCAAAGAGCTTTAGAACAAGGCATAGTTTTCCCAGCTGGCTCTTTGGGCGGGGGACCCATCTCCAGCCGTATGGCCATTTTTGTGCCTGGCGCGGTGCGTAGTGGGAAAGGGTGGTTTTGAGGCTGAAGGCAGCAGGAAAGCCCGCAGCCCCCAGGTCTGTGGGGCTACGCAAGCGGTTCCCAAAGAGCTTTAGAACAAGGCATAGTTTTCCCTGCTGGCTCTTTGGGCGGGGGACCCATCTCCAGCCGTATGGCCATTTTTGTGCCTGGCACGGCGCCAAGTGGGAAAGGGTGGCTTTGAGGCTGAAGGCATCAGCAAAGCCCACAGCCCCCAGGTCTGTGGGGCTACGCAAGCGGTTCCCAAAGAGCTTTAGAACAAGGCATAGTTTTCCCTGCTGGCTCTTTGGGCGGGGGACCCATCTCCAGCCGTATGGCCATTTTTGTGCCTGGCGCGGCGCCAAGTGGGAAAGGGTGGCTTTGAGGCTGAAGGCAGCAGCAAAGCCTGCAGCCCCCAGGTCTGTGGGGCTACGCAAGCGGTTCCCAAAGAGCTTTAGAACAAGGCATAGTTTTCCCTGCTGGCTCTCTGGGCGGGGGACCCATCTGCAGCCGTATGGCCATTTTTGAGCCTGGAGCAGTGCCAAGTGGGAAAGGGTGGTTTTGAGGGTGAAGGCAGCAGGAAAGCCCGCAGCCCCCAGGTCTGTGGGGCTACGCAAGCGGTTCCAAAAGAGCTTTAGAACAAGGCATAGTTTTCCCTGCTGGCTCTTTGGGCGGGGGAACCATCTCCAGCCGTATGGCCATTTTTGTGCCTGGCGCGGCGCCAAGTGGGAAAGGGTGGTGTCGAGGCTGAAGGCAGCAGGAAAGCCCGCAGCCCCCACGTCTGTGGGGCCAAGCAAGCGGTTCCCAAAGAGCTTTAGAACAAGGCATAGTTTTCCCTGCTGGCTCTTTGGGCGGGGGACCCATCTCCAGCCATAGGCCTTTTTTGTGCTTGATAGGGCGCCAAGTGGGAAAGGGTGGCTTTGAGGCTGAAGGCAGCAGCAAAGCCTGCAGCCCCCAGGTCTGTGGGGCTACGCAAGCAGTTCCCAAAGAGCTTTAGAACAAGGCATAGTTTTCCCTGCTGGCTCTTTGTTCGGGGGACCCATCTCCAGCCATAGGCCATTTTTGTGCCTGGCCCGGCGCCCAGTGGGAAAGGGTGGCTTTGAGGCTTGAAGGCAGCAGGAAAGCCCGCAGCCCCCAGGTCTGTGGGGCTACGCAAGCGGTTCCCAAAGAGCTTTAGAACAAGGCATAGTTTTCCCTGCTGGCTCTTTGGGCGGGGGACCCATCTCCAGCCGTATGGCCATTTTTGAGCCTGGCGCGGCGCCAGGTGGGAAAGGGTTGTGTCGAGGCTAAAGGCAGCAGGAAAGCCCGCAGCCCCCAGGTCTGTGGGGCTACGCAAGCGGTTCCCAAAGAGCTTTAGAACAAGGCATAATTTTCCCTGCTGGCTCTTTGGGCGGGGGACCCATCTCCAGCCGTATGGCCATTTTTGTGCCTGGCGCGGCGCCAAGTGGGAAAGGGTGGCTTTGAGGCTGAAGGCAGCAGCAAAGCCCACAGCCCCCAGGTCTGTGGGGTACGCAAGCGGTTCCCAAAGAGCTTTAGAACAAGGCATAGTTTTCCCTGCTGGCTCTTTGGGCGGGGGACACATCTCCAGCCGTATGGCCATTTTTGTGCCTGATAGGGCGCCAAGTGGGAAAGGGTGGTGTCGAGGCTGAAGGCAGCAGGAAAGCCCGCAGCCCCCAGGTCTGTGGGGTTACGCAAGCGGTTCCCAAAGAGCTTTAGAACAAGGCATAGTTTTCCCTGCTGGCTCTTTGGGCGGGGGACCCATCTCCAGCCATATGGCCATTTTTGTGCCTGATAGGGCGCCAAGTGGGAAAGGGTGGCTTTGAGGCTGAAGACAGCAGGAAAGCCTGCAGCCCCCAGGTCTGTGGGGCTATGCAAGCGGTTCCCAAAGAGCTTTAGAACAAGGCATAGTTTTCCCTGCTGGCTCTTAGGGCGGGGGACCCATCTCCAGCCGTATGGCCATTTTTGTGCCGGGCGCGGCGCCAAGTGGGAAAGGGTGGTGTCGAGGCTGAAGGCAGCAGGAAAGCCCGCAGCCCCCACGTCTGTGGGGCCAAGCAAGCGGTTCCCAAAGAGCTTTAGAACAAGGCATAGTTTTCCCTGCTGGCTCTTTGGGCCTGGGACCCATCTCCAGCCATAGGCCTTTTTTGTGCTTGATAGGGCGCCAAGTGGGAAAGGGTGGCTTTGAGGCTGAAGGCAGCAGGAAAGCCTGCAGCCCCCAGGTCTGTGGGGCTACGCAAGCAGTTCCCAAAGAGCTTTAGAACAAGGCATAGTTTTCCCTGCTGGCTCTTTGTTCGGGGGACCCATCTCCAGCCATAGGCCATTTTTGTGCCTGGCCCGGCGCCCAGTGGGAAAGGGTGGCTTTGAGGCTTGAAGGCAGCAGGAAAGCCCGCAGCCCCCAGGTCTGTGGGGCTATGCAAGCGGTTCCCAAAGAGCTTTAGAACAAGGCATAGTTTTCCCTGCTGGCTCTTAGGGCGGGGGACCCATCTCCAGCCGTATGGCCATTTTTGTGCCTGGCGCGGCGCCAAGTGGGAAAGGGTGGTGTCGAGGCTGAAGGCAGCAGGAAAGCCCGCAGCCCCCACGTCTGTGGGGCCAAGCAAGCGGTTCCCAAAGAGCTTTAGAACAAGGCATAGTTTTCCCTGCTGGCTCTTTGGGCCTGGGACCCATCTCCAGCCATAGGCCTTTTTTGTGCTTGATAGGGCGCCAAGTGGGAAAGGGTGGCTTTGAGGCTGAAGGCAGCAGGAAAGCCTGCAGCCCCCAGGTCTGTGGGGCTACGCAAGCAGTTCCCAAAGAGCTTTAGAACAAGGCATAGTTTTCCCTGCTGGCTCTTTGTTCGGGGGACCCATCTCCAGCCATAGGCCATTTTTGTGCCTGGCCCGGCGCCCAGTGGGAAAGGGTGGCTTTGAGGCTTGAAGGCAGCAGGAAAGCCCGCAGCCCCCAGGTCTGTGGGGCTACGCAAGCGGTTCCCAAAGAGCTTTAGAACAAGGCATAGTTTTCCCTGCTGGCTCTTTGGGCGGGGGACCCATCTCCAGCCGTATGGCCATTTTTGTGCCTGGCGCGGCGCCAAGTGGGAAAGGGTGGTGTCGAGGCTGAAGGCAGCAGGAAAGCCCGCAGTCCCCAGGTCTGTGGGGCTACGCAAGCGGTTCCCAAAGAGCTTTAGAACAAGGCATAGTTTTCCCTGCTGGCTCTCTGGGCGGGGACCCATCTCCAGCCGTATGGCCATTTTTGAGCCTGGCGCGGCGCCAGGTGGGAAAGGGTGGCTTTGAGGCTGAAGGCAGGAGCAAAGCCTGCAGCCCCCAGGTCTGTGGGGCTACGCAAGCGGTTCCCAAAGAGCTTTAGAACAAGGCATAGTTTTCCCTGCTGGCTCTTTTGGCAGGGGACCCATCTCCAGCCGTATGGCCATTTTTGTCCCTGGCCCGGCGCCAAGTGGGAAAGGGTGGTGTTGAGGCTGAAGGCAGCAGCAAAGACTGCAGCCCCCACGTCTGTGGGGCCAAGCAAGCGGTTCCCAAAGAGCTTTAGAACAAGGCATAGTTTTCCCTGCTGGCTCTTTGGGCGGGGGACCCATCTCCAGCCGTATGGCCATTTTTGTGCCTGGCACGGCGCCAAGTGGGAAAGGGTGGTTTTGAGGGTGAAGGCAGCAGGAAAGCCCGCAGCCCCCAGGTCTGTGGGGCTACGCAAGCGGTTCCCAAAGAGCTTTAGAACAAGGCATAGTTTTCCCTGCTGGCTCTTTGGGCGGGGGACCCATCTCCAGCCGTATGGCCATTTTTGTGCCTGGCCCGGCGCCAAGTGGGAAAGGGTGGCTTTGAGGCTGAAGGCAGCAGCAAAGACTGCAGCCCCCAGGTCTGTGGGGCTACGCAAGCGGTTCCCAAAGAGCTTTAGAACAAGGCATAATTTTCCCTGCTGGCTCTCTGGGCGGGGGACCCATCTGCAGCCGTATGGCCATTTTTGAGCCTGGAGCAGTGCCAAGTGGGAAAGGGTGGTTTTGAGGGTGAAGGCAGCAGGAAAGCCCGCAGCCCCCAGGTCTGTGGGGCTACGCAAGCGGTTCCCAAAGAGCTTTAGAACAAGGCATAGTTTTCCCTGCTGGCTCTTTGGGCGGGGGACCCATCTCCAGCCGTATGGCCATTTTTGTGCCTGGCGCGGCGCCAAGTGGGAAAGGGTGGTGTCGAGGCTGAAGGCAGGAGGAAAGCCTGCAGCCCCCAGGTCTGTGGGGCCAAGCAAGCGGTTCCCAAAGAGCTTTAGAACAAGGCATAGTTTTCCCTGCTGGCTCTTTGGGCATGGGACCCATCTCCAGCCATAGGCCATTTTTGTGCCTGATAGGGCGCAAAGTGGGAAAGGGTGGCTTTGAGGTTGAAGGCAGCAGGAAAGCCTGCAGCCCCCAGGTCTGTGGGGCTACGCAAGCGGTTCCCAAAGAGCTTTAGAAGAAGGCATAGTTTTCCCTGCTGGCTCTTTGGACGGGGGACCCATTTCCAGCCGTATGGCCATTTTTGTGCCTGGCGCGGTGCGTAGTGGTAAAGGGTGGTTTTGACGCTGAAGGCAGCAGGAAAGCCCGCAGCCCCCAGGTCTGTGCGGCTACGCAAGCGGTTCCCAAAGAGCTTTAGAACAAGGCATAGTTTTCCCTGCTGGCTCTTTGGGCGGGGGACCCATCTCCAGCCGTATGGCCATTTTTGTGCCTGGCGCGGCGCCAAGTGGGAAAGGGTGGTGTCGAGGCTGAAGGCAGCAGCAAAGCCTGCAGCCCCCAGGTCTGTGGGCCCAAGCAAGCGGTTCCCAAAGAGCTTTAGAACAAGGCATAGTTTTCCCTGCTGGCTCTTTGGGCATGGGACCCATCTCCAGCCATAGGCCATTTTTGTGCCTGGCGCGGCGCCAAGTGGGAAAGGGTGGTGTCGAGGCTGAAGGCAGCAGGAAAGCCTGCAGGCCCCACGTCTGTGGGGCTACGCAAGCAGTTCCCAAAGAGCTTTAGAACAAGGCATAATTTTCCCTGCTGGCTCTCTGGGCGGGGGACCCATCTCCAGCCATAGGCCATTTTTGTGCCTGGCGCGGCGCCAAGTGGGAAAGGGTGCTGTCGAGGCTGAAGGCAGTAGCAAAGCCTGCAGCCCCCAGGTCTGTGGGGCTATGCAAGCGGTTCCCAAAGAGCTTTAGAACAAGGCATAGTTTTCCCTGCTGGCTCTTTGGGCGGGGGACCCATCTGCAGCCATAGGCCATTTTTGTGCCTGGCGCGGCGCCAAGTGGGAAAGGGTGGCTTTGAGGCTGAAGGCAGCAGGAAAGCCTGCAGCCCCCAGGTCTCTGGGGCTACGCAAGCAGTTCCCAAAGAGCTTTAGAACAAGGCATAATTTTCCCTGCTGGCTCTCTGGGCGGGGGACCCATCTCCAGCCATAGGCCATTTTTGTGCCTGATGCAGCGCCAAGTGGGAAAGGGTGGCTTTGAGGCTGAAGGCAGCATGAAAGCCTGCAGCCCCCAGGTCTGTGGGGCTATGGAAGCGGTTCCCAAAGAGCTTTAGAACAAGGCATAGTTTTCCCTGCTGGCTCCTTGGTCTGGAGACCCATCTCCAGCCATAGGCCATTTTTGTGCCTGGCGCATTGCCAAGTGGGAAAGGGTGGTTTTGAGGGTGAAGGCAGCAGGAAAGCCTGCAGCCCCCAGGTCTGTGGGGCTACGCAAGCTGTTCCCAAAGAGCTTTAGAACAAGGCATAGTTTTCCCTGCTGGCTCTTTGGGCGGGGGACCCATCTCCAGCCGTATGGCCATTTTTGTGCCTGGCGCGGCGCCAAGTGGGAAGGGTGTTGTCGAACATGAAGGCAGAAGGAAAGCCCACAGCCCCCAGGTGTGTGTGGCTACGCAAGCGGTTCCCAAAGAGCTTTAGAACAAGGCATAGTTTTCCCTGCTTGTTCTTTGGTCGGGGGACCCATCTCCAGCCATAGGCCATTTTTTTTGCCTGGCGCGACGCCAAGTGGGAAAGGGTGGCTTTGAGGCTGAAGGCAGCAGGAGAGCCTGCAGCCCCCAGGTCTGTGGGGCTACGCAAGCGGTTCCCAAAGAGCTTTAGAACAAGGCATAGTTTTCCCTGCTGGCTCTTTGTGCGGGGGACCCATCTCCAGCCATAGGCCATTTTTGTGCCTGGCGCGGCGCCCAGTGGGAAAGGGTGGCTTTGAGGCTGAAGGCAGCAGGAAAGCCCGCAGCTCCCAGGTCTGTGGAGCTACGCAAGTGGTTCCCAAAGAGCTTTAGAACAAGGCATAGTTTTCCTTGCTGGCTCTTTGGGCAGGGGACCCATCTCCAGCCATATGGCCATTTTTGTGCCTGATGCGGCGTCTAGTGGAAAAGGGTGGCTTTGAGGCTGAAGGCAGCAGCAAAGCCTGCAGCCCCCAGGTCTGTGGGGCTACGCAAGTGGTTCCCAAAGAGCTTTAGAACAAGGCATAGTTTTCCTTGCTGGCTCTTTGGGCAGGGGACCCATCTCCAGCCATATGGCCATTTTTGTGCCTGATGCGGCGTCCAGTGGAAAAGGGTGGCTTTGAGGCTGAAGGCAGCAGGAAAGCCCGCAGCCCCCAGGTCTGTGGGGCTACGCAAGCGGTTCCCAAAGAGCTTTAGAAGAAGGCATAGTTTTCCCTGCTGGCTCTTTGGGCGGGGGACCCATCTCCAGCCGTATGGCCATTTTTGTGCCTAGCGCGGCGCCAAGTGGGAAAGGGTGGTTTTGAGGCTGAAGGCAGCAGGGAAGCCCGCAGCCCCCAGGTCTGTGGGGCTACGCAAGCGGTTCCCAAAGAGCTTTAGAACAAGGCATAGTTTTCCCTGCTGGCTCTTTGGGCGGGGGACCCATCTCCAGCCGTATGGCCATTTTTGTGCCTGGCACGGCGCCAAGTGGGAAAGGGTGGTGTCGAGGCTGAAGGCAGCAGCAAAGCCCGCAGCCCCCAGGTCTGTAGGGCTACGCAAGCGGTTCCCAAAGAGCTTTAGAACAAGGCCTAGTTTTCCCTGCTGGCTCTTTGGGCGGGGGACCCATCTCCAGCCATAGACCATTTTTGTGCCTAGCGCGGCGCCAAGTGGGAAAGGGTGGTGTCGAGGCTGAAGGCAGCAGGAGAGCCTGCAGCCCCCAGGTCTGTGGGGCTACGCAAGCGGTTCCCAAAGAGCTTTAGAACAAGGCATAGTTTTCCCTGCTGGCTCTTTGGGCGGGGGACCCATCTCCAGCCGTATGGCCATTTTTGAGCCTGGCGCGGCGCCAAGTGGGAAAGGGTGGTTTTGAGGCTGAAGGCAGCAGGAAAGCCCGCAGCCCCCAGGTCTGTGTGGCTACGCAAGCGGTTCCCAAAGAGCTTTAGAACAAGGCGTAGTTTTCACTGCTGGCTCTTTGGGCGTGGGACCCATCTCCAGCCGTATGGCCATTTTTGTGCCTGGCCTGGCGCGAAGCGGGAAAGGGTGGCTTTGAGGCTGAAGGCAGCAGCAAAGCCCACAGCCCCCAGGTCTGTGGGGCTACGCAAGCGGTTCCCAAAGAGCTTTAGAACAAGGCATAGTTTTCCCTGCTGGCTCTTTGGGCGGGGGACCCATCTCCAGCCGTATGGCCATTTTTGTGCCTGGCACGGCGCCAAGTGGGAAAGGGTGGTGTCGAGGCTGAAGGCAGCAGGAAAGCCCACAGCCCCCAGGTCTGTGGGGCTATGCAAGCGGTTCCCAAAGAGCTTTAGAACAAGGCATAGTTTTCCCTGATGGCTCTTTGGGCATGGGACCCATCTCCACCCATAGGCCATTTTTGTGCCTGGCGCCGCGCCAAGTGGGAAAGGGTGCTGTCGAGGCTGAAGGCAGCAGGAAAGCCTGCAGCCCCCAGGTCTGTGCGGCTACGCAAGCGGTTCCCAAAGAGCTTTAGAACAAGGCATAGTTTTCCCTGCTGGCTCTTTTGGCATGGGACCCATCTCCAGCCGTATGGCAATTTTTGTGCCTGGCCCGGCGCCAAGTGGGAAAGGGTGGTTTTGAGGCTGAAGGCAGCAGGAAAGCCTGCAGCCCCCAGGTCTGTGGGGCTACGCAAGCGGTTCCCAAAGAGCTTTAGAACAAGGCATAGTTTTCCTTGCTGGGCCTTTGGGCATGGGACCCATTTCCAGCCGTATGGCCATTTTTGTGCCTGATGCGGCGCCAAGTGGGAAAGGGTGGCTTTGAGGTTGAAGGCAGCAGGAAAACCCGCAGCCCCCAGGTCTGTGGGGCTACGCAAGTGGTTCCCAAATAGCTTTAGAACAAGGCATAGTTTTCCCTGCTGGCTCTTCGGGCGGGGGACCCATCTCCAGCCGTATGGCCATTTTTGTGCCTGATGGGGCGCCAAGTGGGAAAGGGTGGCTTTGAGGCTGAAGGCAGCAGGAAAGCCCGCAGCCCCCAGGTCTGTGGGGCTATGCAAGCGGTTCCCAAAGAGCTTTAGAACAAGGCATAGTTTTCCCTGCTGGCTCTTTGGACGGGGGACCCATCTCCAGCCGTATGGCCATTTTTGTGCCTGGCGCGGCGCCAAGTGGGAAAGGGTGGTGTCGAGGCTGAAGGCAGCAGGAAAGCCCGCAGCCCCCAGATCTTTGGGGCTACGCAAGCGGTTCCCAAAGAGCTTTAGAACAAGGCATAGTTTTCCCTGCTGGCTCTTTGGGCGGGGGACCCATCTCCAGCCGTATGGCCATTTTTGTGCCTGGCACGGCGCCAAGTGGGAAAGGGTGGTGTCGAGGCTGAAGGCAGCAGGAAAGCCCGCAGCCCCCATGTCTGTAGGGCTACGCAAGCGGTTCCCAAAGAGCTTTAGAACAAGGCATAGTTTTCCCTGCTGGCTCTCTGGGCGGGGGACCCATCTCCAGCCATAGACCATTTTTGTGCCTAGCGCGGCGCCAAGTGGGAAAGGGTGGCTTTGAGGCTGAAGGCAGCAGCAAAGCCTGCAGGCCCCACGTCTGTGGGGCCACGCAAGCGGTTCCCAAAGAGCTTTAGAACAAGGCATAGTTTTCCTTGCTGGGTCTTTGGGCATGGGACCGATCTCCAGCCATAGGCCATTTTTTTGCCTGATGGAGTGCCAAGTGGGAAAGGGTGGCTTTGAGGATGAAGGCAGCAGGAAAGCCTGCAGCCCCCAGGTCTGTGGGGCTACGCAAGCGGTTCCCAAAGAGCTTTAGAACAAGGCATAATTTTCCTTGCTGGCTCTTTGGGCATGGGACCCATCTCCAGCCATAGGCCATTTTTGTGCCTGATGCGGTGCCAAGTGGGAAAGGGTGGCTTTGATGCTGAAGGCAGCAGGAAAGGCCGCAGCCCCCAGGTCTGTGCGGCTACGCAAGCGGTTCCCAAAGAGCTTTAGAACAAGGCATAATTTTCCTTGCTGGCTCTCTGGGCGGGGGACCCATCTCCAGCCGTATGGCCATTTTTGTGCCTAGCGCGACGCCAAGTGGGAAAGGGTGGCTTTGAGGCTGAAGGCAGCAGCAAAGCCTGCAGCCCCCAGGTCTGTGGGGCTACGCAAGCGGTTCCCAAAGAGCTTTAGAACAAGGCAGAGTTTTCCCTGCTGGCTCTTTGGGCATGGGACCCATCTCCAGCCATAGGCCATTTTTGTGCCTGGCGCGACGCCAAGTGGGAAAGGGTGGCTTTGAGGCTGAAGGCAGCAGGAAAGCCCGCAGCGCCAGGTCTGTGGGGCTACGCAAGCGGTTCCCAAAGAGCTTTAGAACAAGGCATAATTTTCCTTGCTGGCTCTCTGGGCGGGGGACCCATCTCCAGCCGTATGGCCATTTTTGTGCCTGGCGCGGCGCCAAGTGGGAAAGGGTGGTGTCGAGGCTGAAGGCAGCAGGAAAGCCCGCAGCCCCCAGGTCTGTGGGGCTACGCAAGCGGTTCCCAAAGAGCTTTAGAACAAGGCATAGTTTTCCCTGCTGGCTCTTTGGGCGGGGGACCCATCTCCAGCCGTATGGCCATTTTTGTGCCTGGCGCGGCGCCAAGTGGGAAAGGGTGGTTTTGAGGCTGAAGGCAGCAGGAAAGCCCGCAGCCCCCAGGTCTGTGGTGCTACGCAAGCGGTTCCCAAAGAGCTTTAGAACAAGGCATAGTTTTCCCTGCTGGCTCTTTGGGCGGGGGACCCATCTCCAGCCGTATGGCCATTTTTGTGCCTGGCCCGGCGCCAAGCGGGAAAGGGTGGCTTTGAGGCTGAAGGCAGCAGCAAAGCCCACACCCCCAGGTCTGTGGGGCTACGCAAGCGGTTCCCAAAGAGCTTTAGAAAAAGGCATAGTTTTCCCTGCTGGCTCTTTGGGCGGGGGACCCATCTCCAGCCGTATGGCCATTTTTGTGCTTGGCGCGGCGCCAAGTGGGAAAGGGTGGTGTCGAGGCTGAAGGCAGCAGGAAAGCCCACAGCCCCCAGGTCTGTGGGGCTACGCAAGTGGTTCCCAAAGAGCTTTAGAACAAGGCATAGTTTTCCCTGCTAGCTCTTTGGGCGGGGGACCCATCTCCAGCCGTATGGCCATTTTTGTGCCTGGCGCGGTGCGTAGTGGGAAAGGGTGGTTTTGAGGCTGAAGGCAGCAGGAAAGCCTGCAGCCCCCAGGTCTGTGGGGCCAAGCAAGCGGTTCCCAAAGAGCTTTAGAACAAGGCATAGTTTTCCCTGATGGCTCTTTGGGCATGGGACCCATCTCCAGGCATAGGCCATTTTTGTGCCTGATAGGGCGCCAAGTGGGAAAGGGTGGCTTTGAGGCTGAAGGCAGCAGGAAAGCCTGCAGCCCCCAGGTCTGTGGGGCTACGCAAGCGGTTCCCAAAGAGCTTTAGAACAAGGCATAGTTTTCCCTGCTGGCTCTTTGGACGGGGGACCCATTTCCAGCCGTATGGCCATTTTTGTGCCTGGCGCGGTGCGTAGTGGTAAAGGGTGGTTTTGACGCTGAAGGCAGCAGGAAAGCCCGCAGCCCCCAGGTCTGTGGGGCTACGCAAGCGGTTCCCAAAGAGCTTTAGAACAAGGCATAGTTTTCCCTGCTGGCTCTTTGGGCGGGGGACCCATCTCCAGCCGTATGGCCATTTTTGTGCCTGGCGCGGCGCCAAGTGGGAAAGGGTGGTTTTGAGGCTGAAGGCAGCAGCAAAGCCTGCAGCCCCCAGGTCTGTGGGGCTACGCAAGCGGTTCCCAAAGAGCTTTAGAACAAGGCATAGTTTTCCCTGATGGCTCTTTGGGCATGGGACCCATCTCCAGCCATAGGCCATTTTTGTGCCTGGCACGGCGCCAAGTGGGAAAGGGTGCTGTCGAGGCTGAAGGCAGCAGCAAAGCCTGCAGCCCCCAGGTCTGTGGGGCTATGCAAGCGGTTCCCAAAGAGCTTTAGAACAAGGCATAGTTTTCCCTGCTGGCTCTTTGGGCGGGGGACCCATCTCCAGTCGTATGGCTATTTTTATGCCTGGCGCGGTGCGTAGTGGGAAAGGGTGGTTTTGAGGCTGAAGGCAGCAGCAAAGCCCGCAGCCCCCAGGTCTGTGGGGCTACGCAAGCGGTTCCCAAAGAGCTTTAGAACAAGGCATAGTTTTCCCTGCTGGCTCTTTGGGCGGGGGACCCATCTCCAGCCGTATGGCCATTTTTGTGCCTGGCACGGCGCCAAGTGGGAAAGGGTGTTGTCGAGGCTGAAGGCAGCAGGAAAGCCCGCAGCCCCCATGTCTGTAGGGCTACGCAAGCGGTTCCCAAAGAGCTTTAGAACAAGGCATAGTTTTCCCTGCTGGCTCTCTGGGCGGGGGACCCATCTCCAGCCATAGACCATTTTTGTGCCTAGCGCGGCGCCAAGTGGGAAAGGGTGGCTTTGAGGCTGAAGGCAGCAGCAAAGCCTGCAGGCCCCACGTCTGTGGGGCCACGCAAGCGGTTCCCAAAGAGCTTTAGAACAAGGCATAGTTTTCCTTGCTGGGTCTTTGGGCATGGGACCGATCTCCAGCCATAGGCCATTTTTTTACCTGATGGAGTGCCAAGTGGGAAAAGGTGGCTTTGAGGCTGAAGGCAGCAGAAAAGCCTGCAGCCCCCAGGTCTGTGGGGCTACGCAAGCGGTTCCCAAAGAGCTTTAGAACAAGGCATAGTTTTCCTTGCTGGCTCTTTGGGCATGGGCCCCATCTCCAGCCATAGGCCATTTTTGTGCCTGGCGCGGCGCCAAGTGGGAAAGGGTGGCTTTGAGGCTGAAGGCAGCAGGAAAGCCCGCAGCCCCCAGGTCTGTGCGGCTACGCAAGCGGTTCCCAAAGAGCTTTAGAACAAGGCAAAATTTTCCTTGCTGGCTCTCTGGGCGGGGGACCCATCTCCAGCCGTATGGCCATTTTTGTGCCTAGCGCGACGCCAAGTGGGAAAGGGTGGCTTTGAGGCTGAAGGCAGCAGCAAAGCCTGCAGCCCCCAGGTCTGTGGGGCTACGCAAGCGGTTCCCAAAGAGCTTTAGAACAAGGCATAGTTTTCCCTGCTGGCTCTTTGGGCGGGGGACCCATCTCCAGTCGTATGGCTATTTTTATGCCTGGCGCGTTGCGTAGTGGGAAAGGGTGGTTTTGAGGCTGAAGGCAGCAGGAAAGCCCGCAGCGCCAGGTCTGTGGGGCTACGCAAGCGGTTCCCAAAGAGCTTTAGAACAAGGCATAATTTTCCTTGCTGGCTCTCTGGGCGGGGGACCCATCTCCAGCCGTATGGCCATTTTTGTGCCTGGCGCGGCGCCAAGTGGGAAAGGGTGGTGTCGAGGCTGAAGGCAGCAGGAAAGCCCGCAGCCCCCAGGTCTGTGGGGCTACGCAAGCGGTTCCCAAAGAGCTTTAGAACAAGGCATAGTTTTCCCTGCTGGCTCTTTGGGCGGGGGACCCATCTCCAGCCGTATGGCCATTTTTGTGCCTGGCGCGGTGCGTAGTGGGAAAGGGTGGTTTTGAGGCTGAAGGCAGCAGGAAAGCCTGCAGCCCCCAGGTCTGTGGGGCCAAGCAAGCGGTTCCGAAAGAGCTTTAGAAGAAGGCATAGTTTTCCCTGCTGGCTCTTTGGACAGGGGACCCATTTCCAGCCGTATGGCCATTTTTGTGCCTGGCGCGGTGCGTAGTGGTAAAGGGTGGTTTTGACGCTGAAGGCAGCAGCAAAGCCCGCAGCCCCCAGGTCTGTGGGGCTACGCAAGCGGTTCCCAAAGAGCTTTAGAACAAGGCATAGTTTTCCCTGCTGGCTCTTTGGGCGGGGGACCCATCTCCAGCCGTATGGCCATTTTTGTGCCTGGCGCGGCGCCAAGTGGGAAAGGGTGGTTTTGAGGCTGAAGGCAGCAGCAAAGCCTGCAGCCCCCAGGTCTGTGGGGCCAAGCAAGCGGTTCCCAAAGAGCTTTAGAACAAGGCATAGTTTTCCCTGCTGGCTCTTTGGGCGGGGGACCCATCTCCAGCCATAGGCCATTTTTGTGCCTGGCGCGGCGCCAAGTGGGAAAGGGTGGCTTTGAGGCTGAAGGCAGCAGCAAAGCCTGCAGGCCCCACGTCTGTGGGGCCACGCAAGCGGTTCCCAAAGAGCTTTAGAACAAGGCATAGTTTTCCTTGCTGGGTCTTTGGGCATGGGACCGATCTCCAGCCATAGGCCATTTTTTTGCCTGATGGAGTGCCAAGTGTGAAAGGGTGGCTTTGAGGCTGAAGGCAGCAGGAAAGCCTGCAGCCCCCAGGTCTGTGGGGCTACGCAAGCGGTTCCCAAAGAGCTTTAGAACAAGGCATAGTTTTCCTTGCTGGCTCTTTGGGCATGGGACCCATCTCCAGCCATAGGCCATTTTTGTGCCTGATGCGGCGCCAAGTGGGAAAGGGTGGCTTTGAGGCTGAAGGCAGCAGGAAAGCCCGCAGCCCCCAGGTCTGTGCGGCTACGCAAGCGGTTCCCAAAGAGCTTTAGAACAAGGCATAATTTTCCTTGCTGGCTCTCTGGGCGGGGGACCCATCTCCAGCCGTATGGCCATTTTTGTGCCTAGCGCGACGCCAAGTGGGAAAGGGTGGCTTTGAGGCTGAAGGCAGCAGCAAAGCCCACAGGCCCCAGGTCTGTGGGGCTACGCAAGCGGTTCCCAAAGAGCTTTAGAACAAGGCATAGTTTTCCCTGCTGGGTCTTTGGGCATGGGACCCATCTCCAGCCGTATGGCCATTTTTGTGCCTGGCGCGGCGCCAAGTGGGAAAGGGTGGTTTTGAGGCTGAAGGCAGCAGGAAAGCCCGCAGCCCCCAGGTCTTTGGGGCTACGCAAGCGGTTCCCAAAGAGCTTTAGAACAAGGCATAGTTTTCCCTGCTGGCTCTTTGGGCGGGGGACCCATCTCCAGCCGTATGGCCATTTTTGTGCCTGGCACGGCGCCAAGTGGGAAAGGGTGGTGTCGAGGCTGAAGGCAGCAGGAAAGCCCGCAGCCCCCATGTCTGTAGGGCTACGCAAGCGGTTCCCAAAGAGCTTTAGAACAAGGCATAGTTTTCCCTGCTGGCTCTCTGGGCGGGGGACCCATCTCCAGCCATAGACCATTTTTGTGCCTAGCGCGGCGCCAAGTGGGAAAGGGTGGCTTTGAGGCTGAAGGCAGCAGCAAAGCCTGCAGGCCCCACGTCTGTGGGGCCACGCAAGCGGTTCCCAAAGAGCTTTAGAACAAGGCATAGTTTTCCTTGCTGGGTCTTTGGGCATGGGACCGATCTCCAGCCATAGATCATTTTTTTACCTGATGGAGTGCCAAGTGGGAAAGGGTGGCTTTGAGGCTGAAGGCAGCAGGAAAGCCTGCAGCCCCCAGGTCTGTGGGGCTACGCAAGCGGTTCCCAAAGAGCTTTAGAACAAGGCATAGTTTTCCTTGCTGGCTCTTTGGGCATGGGCCCCATCTCCAGCCATAGGCCATTTTTGTGCCTGATGCGGCGCCAAGTGGGAAAGGGTGGCTTTGAGGCTCAAGGCAGCAGGAAAGCCCGCAGCCCCCAGGTCTGTGCGGCTACGCAAGCGGTTCCCAAAGAGCTTTAGAACAAGGCAAAATTTTCCTTGCTGGCTCTCTGGGCGGGGGACCCATCTCCAGCCGTATGGCCATTTTTGTGCCTGGCGCGGCGCCAAGTGGGAAAGGGTGGTGTCGAGGCTGAAGGCAGCAGGAAAGCCCGCAGCCCCCAGGTCTGTGGGGCTACGCAAGCGGTTCCCAAAGAGCTTTAGAACAAGGCATAGTTTTCCCTGCTGGCTCTTTGGGCGGGGGACCCATCTCCAGCCGTATGGCCATTTTTGTGCCTGGCGCGGTGCGTAGTGGGAAAGGGTGGTTTTGAGGCTGAAGGCAGCAGGAAAGCCTGCAGCCCCCAGGTCTGTGGGGCCAAGCAAGCGGTTCCCAAAGAGCTTTAGAACAAGGCATAGTTTTCCCTGCTGGCTCTTTGGGCATGGGACCCATCTCCAGCCATAGGCCATTTTTGTGCCTGATAGGGCGCCAAGTGGGAAAGGGTGGCTTTGAGGCCGAAGGCAGCAGGAAAGCCTGCAGCCCCCAGGTCTGTGGGGCTACGCAAGCGGTTCCCAAAGAGCTTTAGAAGAAGGCATAGTTTTCCCTGCTGGCTCTTTGGACGGGGGACCCATTTCCAGCCGTATGGCCATTTTTGTGCCTGGCGCGGTGCGTAGTGGTAAAGGGTGGTTTTGACGCTGAAGGCAGCAGGAAAGCCCGCAGCCCCCAGGTCTGTGCGGCTACGCAAGCGGTTCCCAAAGAGCTTTAGAACAAGGCATAGTTTTCCCTGCTGGCTCTTTGGGCGGGGGACCCATCTCCAGCCGTATGGCCATTTTTGTGCCTGGCGCGGCGCCAAGTGGGAAAGGGTGGTTTTGAGGCTGAAGGCAGCAGCAAAGCCTGCAGCCCCCAGGTCTGTGGGGCCAAGCAAGCGGTTCCCAAAGAGCTTTAGAACAAGGCATAGTTTTCCCTGCTGGCTCTTTGGGCATGGGACCCATCTCCAGCCATAGGCCATTTTTGTGCCTGGCGCGGCGCCAAGTGGGAAAGGGTGGCTTTGAGGCTGAAGGCAGCAGCAAAGCCTGCAGGCCCCACGTCTGTGGGGCCACGCAAGCGGTTCCCAAAGAGCTTTAGAACAAGGCATAGTTTTCCTTGCTGGGTCTTTGGGCATGGGACCGATCTCCAGCCATAGGCCATTTTTTTGCCTGATGGAGTGCCAAGTGGGAAAGGGTGGCTTTGAGGCTGAAGGCAGCAGGAAAGCCTGCAGCCCCCAGGTCTGTGGGGCTACGCAAGCGGTTCCCAAAGAGCTTTAGAACAAGGCATAGTTTTCCTTGCTGGCTCTTTGGGCATGGGACCCATCTCCAGCCATAGGCCATTTTTGTGCCTGATGCGGCGCCAAGTGGGAAAGGGTGGCTTTGACGCTGAAGGCAGCAGGAAAGCCCGCAGCCCCCAGGTCTGTGCGGCTACGCAAGCGGTTCCCAAAGAGATTTAGAACAAGGCATAATTTTCCTTGCTGGCTCTCTGGGCGGGGGACCCATCTCCAGCCGTATGGCCATTTTTGTGCCTAGCGCGACGCCAAGTGGGAAAGGGTGGCTTTGAGGCTGAAGGCAGCAGCAAAGCCTGCAGCCCCCAGGTCTGTGGGGCTACGCAAGCGGTTCCCAAAGAGCTTTAGAACAAGGCATAGTTTTCCCTGCTGGGTCTTTGGGCATGGGACCCATCTCCAGCCGTATGGCCATTTTTGTGCCTGGCGCGGCGCCAAGTGGGAAAGGGTGGTGTCGAGGCTGAAGGCAGCAGGAAAGCCCGCAGCCCCCAGGTCTGTGGGGCTACACAAGCGGTTCCCAAAGAGCTTTAGAACAAGGCATAGTTTTCCCTGCTGGCTCTTTGGGCGGGGGACCCATCTCCAGCCGTATGGCCATTTTTGTGCCTGGCGCGGCGCCAAGTGGGAAAGGGTGGTTTTGAGGCTGAAGGCAGCAGGAAAGCCTGCAGCCCCCAGGTCTGTGGGGCTACGCAAGCGGTTCCCAAAGAGCTTTAGAAGAAGGCATAGTTTTCCCTGCTGGCTCTTTGGACGGGGGACCCATTTCCAGCCGTATGGCCATTTTTGTGCCTGGCGCGGTGCGTAGTGGGAAAGGGTGGCTTTGACGCTGAAGGCAGCAGGAAAGCCCGCAGCCCCCAGGTCTGTGCGGCTACGCAAGCGGTTCCCAAAGAGCTTTAGAACAAGGCATAGTTTTCCCTGCTGGCTCTTTGGGCGGGGGACCCATCTCCAGCCGTATGGCCATTTTTGTGCCTGGCGCGGTGCCAAGTGGGAAAGGGTGGTTTTGAGGCTGAAGGCAGCAGCAAAGCCTGCAGCCCCCAGGTCTGTGGGGCCAAGCAAGCGGTTCCCAAAGAGCTTTAGAACAAGGCATAGTTTTCCCTGCTGGCTCTTTGGGCATGGGACCCATCTCCAGCCATAGGCCATTTTTGTGCCTGGCGCGGCGCCAAGTGGGAAAGGGTGGCTTTGAGGCTGAAGGCAGCAGGAAAGCCTGCAGCCCCCAAGTCTCTGGGGCTACGCAAGCAGTTCCCAAAGAGCTTTAGAACAAGGCATAATTTTCCCTGCTGGCTCTCTGGGCGGGGGACCCATCTCCAGCCATAGGCCGTTTTTGTGCCTGGCGCGGCGCCAAGTGGGAAAGGGTGCTGTCGAGGCTGAAGGCAGCAGCAAAGCCTGCAGCCCCCAGGTCTGTGGGGCTATGCAAGCGGTTCCCAAAGAGCTTTAGAACAAGGCATAGTTTTCCCTGCTGGCTCTTTGGGCGGGGGACCCATCTCCAGTCGTATGGCTATTTTTATGCCTGGCGCGGTGCGTAGTGGGAAAGGGTGGTTTTGAGGCTGAAGGCAGCAGGAAAGCCCGCAGCCCCCAGGTCTTTGGGGCTACGCAAGCGGTTCCCAAAGAGCTTTAGAACAAGGCATAGTTTTCCCTGCTGGCTCTTTGGGCGGGGGACCCATCTCCAGCCGTATGGCCATTTTTGTGCCTAGCGCGACGCCAAGTGGGAAAGGGTGGTGTCGAGGCTGAAGGCAGCAGGAAAGCCCGCAGCCCCCATGTCTGTAGGGCTACGCAAGCGGTTCCCAAAGAGCTTTAGAACAAGGCATAGTTTTCCCTGCTGGCTCTTTGGGCGGGGGACCCATCTCCAGCCATAGACCATTTTTGTGCCTAGCGCGGCGCCAAGTGGGAAAGGGTGGCTTTGAGGCTGAAGGCAGCAGCAAAGCCTGCAGGCCCCACGTCTGTGGGGCCACGCAAGCGGTTCCCAAAGAGCTTTAGAACAAGGCATAGTTTTCCTTGCTGGCTCTTTGGGCATGGGACCGATCTCCAGCCATAGGCCATTTTTTTACCTGATGGAGTGCCAAGTGGGAAAGGGTGGCTTTGAGGCTGAAGGCAGCAGGAAAGCCTGCAGCCCCCAGGTCTGTGGGGCTACGCAAGCGGTTCCCAAAGAGCTTTAGAACAAGGCATAGTTTTCCTTGCTGGCTCTTTGGGCATGGGCCCCATCTCCAGCCATAGGCCATTTTTGTGCCTGATGCGGCGCCAAGTGGGAAAGGGTGGCTTTGAGGCTGAAGGCAGCAGGAAATCCCGCAGCCCCCAGGTCTGTGGGGCTACACAAGCGGTTCCCAAAGAGCTTTAGAACAAGGCATAGTTTTCCCTGCTGGCTCTTTGGGCGGGGGACCCATCTCCAGCCGTATGGCCATTTTTGTGCCTAGCGCGACGCCAAGTGGGAAAGGGTGGTTTTGAGGCTGAAGGCAGCAGGAAAGCCTGCAGCCCCCAGGTCTGTGGGGCTACGCAAGCGGTTCCCAAAGAGCTTTAGAAGAAGGCATAGTTTTCCCTGCTGGCTCTTTGGACGGGGGACCCATTTCCAGCCGTATGGCCATTTTTGTGCCTGGCGCGGTGCGTAGTGGTAAAGGGTGGTTTTGACGCTGAAGGCAGCAGCAAAGCCCGCAGCCCCCAGGTCTGTGCGGCTACGCAAGCGGTTCCCAAAGAGCTTTAGAACAAGGCATAGTTTTCCCTGCTGGCTCTTTGGGCGGGGGACCCATCTCCAGCCGTATGGCCATTTTTGTGCCTGGCGCGGCGCCAAGTGGGAAAGGGTGGTTTTGAGGCTGAAGGCAGCAGCAAAGCCTGCAGCCCCCAGGTCTGTGGGGCCAAGCAAGCGGTTCCCAAAGAGCTTTAGAACAAGGCATAGTTTTCCCTGCTGGCTCTTTGGGCATGGGACCCATCTCCAGCCATAGGCCATTTTTGTGCCTGGCGCGGCGCCAAGTGGGAAAGGGTGTCTTTGAGGCTGAAGGCAGCAGGAAAGCCTGCAGCCCCCAGGTCTGTGGGGCTATGCAAGCAGTTCCCAAAGAGCTTTAGAACAAGGCATAATTTTCCCTGCTGGCTCTCTGGGCGGGGGACCCATCTCCAGCCATAGGCCGTTTTTGTGCCTGGCGCGGCGCCAAGTGGGAAAGGGTGCTGTCGAGGCTGAAGGCAGCAGCAAAGCCTGCAGCCCCCAGGTCTGTGGGGCTATGCAAGCGGTTCCCAAAGAGCTTTAGAAGAAGGCATAGTTTTCCCTGCTGGCTCTTTGGGCGGGGGACCCATCTCCAGTCGTATGGCTATTTTTGTGCCTGGCGCGGTGCGTAGTGGGAAAGGGTGGTTTTGAGGCTGAAGGCAGCAGGAAAGCCCGCAGCCCCCAGGTCTTTGGGGCTACGCAAGCGGTTCCCAAAGAGCTTTAGAACAAGGCATAGTTTTCCCTGCTGGCTCTTTGGGCGGGGGACCCATCTCCAGCCGTATGGCCATTTTTGTGCCTGGCACGGCGTCAAGTGGGAAAGGGTGCTGTCGAGGCTGAAGGCAGCAGGAAAGCCCGCAGCCCCCATATCTGTAGGGCTACGCAAGCGGTTCCCAAAGAGCTTTAGAACAAGGCATAGTTTTCCCTGCTGGCTCTCTGGGCGGGGGACCCATCTCCAGCCATAGACCATTTTTGTGCCTAGCGCGGCGCCAAGTGGGAAAGGGTGGCTTTGAGGCTGAAGGCAGCAGCAAAGCCTGCAGGCCCCACGTCTGTGGGGCCACGCAAGCGGTTCCCAAAGAGCTTTAGAACAAGGCATAGTTTTCCTTGCTGGCTCTTTGGGCATGGGACCGATCTCCAGCCATAGGCCATTTTTTTACCTGATGGAGTGCCAAGTGGGAAAGGGTGGTGTCGAGGCTGAAGGCAGCAGGAAAGCCCGCAGCCCCCAGGTCTGTGGGGCTACGCAAGCGGTTCCCAAAGAGCTTTAGAACAAGGCATAGTTTTCCTTGCTGGCTCTTTGGGCATGGGCCCCATCTCCAGCCATAGGCCATTTTTGTGCCTGATGCGGAGCCAAGTGGGAAAGGGTGGCTTTGAGGCTGAAGGCAGCAGGAAAGCCCGCAGCCCCCAGGTCTGTGCGGCTACGCAAGCGGTTCCCAAAGAGCTTTAGAACAAGGCACAATTTTCCTTGCTGGCTCTCTGGGCGGGGGACCCATCTCCAGCCGTATGGCCATTTTTGTGCCTAGCGCGACGCCAAGTGGGAAAGGGTGGATTTGAGGCTGAAGGCAGCAGCAAAGCCTGCAGCCCCCAGGTCTGTGGGGCTACGCAAGCGGTTCCCAAAGAGCTTTAGAACAAGGCATAGTTTTCCCTGCTGGGTCTTTGGGCATGGGACCCATCTCCAGCCATAGGCCATTTTTGTGCCTGGCGCGACACCAAGTGGGAAAGGGTGGCTTTGAGGCTGAAGGCAGCAGGAAAGCCCGCAGCGCCAGGTCTGTGGGGCTACGCAAGCGGTTCCCAAAGAGCTTTAGAACAAGGCATAATTTTCCTTGCTGGCTCTCTGGGCGGGGGACCCATCTCCAGCCGTATGGCCATTTTTGTGCCTGGCGCGGCGCCAAGTGGGAAAGGGTGGTGTCGAGGCTGAAGGCAGCAGGAAAGCCCGCAGCCCCCAGGTCTGTGGGGCTACGCAAGCGGTTCCCAAAGAGCTTTAGAACAAGGCATAATTTTCCTTGCTGGCTCTCTGGGCGGGGGACCCATCTCCAGCCGTATGGCCATTTTTGTGTCTGGCGCGGCGCCAAGTGGGAAAGGGTGGTGTCGAGGCTGAAGGCAGCAGGAAAGCCCGCAGCCCCCAGGTCTGTGGGGCTACGCAAGCGGTTCCCAAAGAGCTTTAGAACAAGGCATAGTTTTCCCTGCTGGCTCTTTGGGCATGGGACCCATCTCCAGCCATAGGCCATTTTTGTGCCTGATAGGGCGCCAAGTGGGAAAGGGTGGCTTTGAGGCTGAAGGCAGCAGGAAAGCCTGCAGCCCCCAGGTCTGTGGGGCTACGCAAGCGGTTCCCAAAGAGCTTTAGAAGAAGGCATAGTTTTCCCTGCTGGCTCTTTGGACGGGGGACCCATTTCCAGCCGTATGGCCATTTTTGTGCCTGGCGCGGTGCGTAGTGGTAAAGGGTGGTTTTGACGCTGAAGGCAGCAGGAAAGCCCGCAGCCCCCAGGTCTGTGCGGCTACGCAAGCGGTTCCCAAAGAGCTTTAGAACAAGGCACAATTTTCCTTGCTGGCTCTCTGGGCGGGGGACCCATCTCCAGCCGTATGGCCATTTTTGTGCCTAGCGCGACGCCAAGTGGGAAAGGGTGGATTTGAGGCTGAAGGCAGCAGCAAAGCCTGCAGCCCCCAGGTCTGTGGGGCTACGCAAGCGGTTCCCAAAGAGCTTTAGAACAAGGCATAGTTTTCCCTGCTGGGTCTTTGGGCATGGGACCCATCTCCAGCCATAGGCCATTTTTGTGCCTGGCGCGACACCAAGTGGGAAAGGGTGGCTTTGAGGCTGAAGGCAGCAGGAAAGCCCGCAGCGCCAGGTCTGTGGGGCTACGCAAGCGGTTCCCAAAGAGCTTTAGAACAAGGCATAATTTTCCTTGCTGGCTCTCTGGGCGGGGGACCCATCTCCAGCCGTATGGCCATTTTTGTGCCTGGCGCGGCGCCAAGTGGGAAAGGGTGGTGTCGAGGCTGAAGGCAGCAGGAAAGCCCGCAGCCCCCAGGTCTGTGGGGCTACGCAAGCGGTTCCCAAAGAGCTTTAGAACAAGGCATAATTTTCCTTGCTGGCTCTCTGGGCGGGGGACCCATCTCCAGCCGTATGGCCATTTTTGTGTCTGGCGCGGCGCCAAGTGGGAAAGGG
Organism: Rissa tridactyla; assembly: GCF_028500815.1. Classification (NCBI taxonomy): domain Eukaryota; kingdom Metazoa; phylum Chordata; class Aves; order Charadriiformes; family Laridae; genus Rissa; species Rissa tridactyla. The sequence continues at coordinate 27,558 of NW_026529631.1, forward strand.
TGGTGTCGAGGCTGAAGGCAGCAGGAAAGCCCGCAGCCCCCAGGTCTGTGGGGCTACGCAAGCGGTTCCCAAAGAGCTTTAGAACAAGGCATAGTTTTCCCTGCTGGCTCTTTGGGCGGGGGACCCATCTCCAGCCGTATGGCCATTTTTGTGCCTGGCGCGGTGCGTAGTGGGAAAGGGTGGTTTTGAGGCTGAAGGCAGCAGGAAAACCTGCAGCCCCCAGGTCTGTGGGGCCAAGCAAGCGGTTCCCAAAGAGCTTTAGAACAAGGCATAGTTTTCCCTGCTGGCTCTTTGGGCATGGGACCCATCTCCAGCCATAGGCCATTTTTGTGCCTGATAGGGCGCCAAGTGGGAAAGGGTGGCTTTGAGGCTGAAGGCAGCAGGAAAGCCTGCAGCCCCCAGGTCTGTGGGGCTACGCAAGCGGTTCCCAAAGAGCTTTAGAAGAAGGCATAGTTTTCCCTGCTGGCTCTTTGGACGGGGGACCCATTTCCAGCCGTATGGCCATTTTTGTGCCTGGCGCGGTGCGTAGTGGTAAAGGGTGGTTTTGACGCTGAAGGCAGCAGCAAAGCCCGCAGCCCCCAGGTCTGTGCGGCTACGCAAGCGGTTCCCAAAGAGCTTTAGAACAAGGCATAGTTTTCCCTGCTGGCTCTTTGGGCGGGGGACCCATCTCCAGCCCTATGGCCATTTTTGTGCCTGGCGCGGCGCCAAGTGGGAAAGGGTGGTTTTGAGGCTGAAGGCAGCAGCAAAGCCTGCAGCCCCCAGGTCTGTGGGGCCAAGCAAGCGGTTCCCAAAGAGCTTTAGAACAAGGCATAGTTTTCCCTGCTGGCTCTTTGGGCATGGGACCCATCTCCAGCCATAGGCCATTTTTGTGCCTGGCGCGGCGCCAAGTGGGAAAGGGTGGCTTTGAGGCTGAAGGCAGCAGCAAAGCCTGCAGGCCCCACGTCTGTGGGGCCACGCAAGCGGTTCCCAAAGAGCTTTAGAACAAGGCATAGTTTTCCTTGCTGGGTCTTTGGGCATGGGACCGATCTCCAGCCATAGGCCATTTTTTTGCCTGATGGAGTGCCAAGTGTGAAAGGGTGGCTTTGAGGCTGAAGGCAGCAGGAAAGCCTGCAGCCCCCAGGTCTGTGGGGCTACGCAAGCGGTTCCCAAAGAGCTTTAGAACAAGGCATAGTTTTCCTTGCTGGCTCTTTGGGCATGGGACCCATCTCCAGCCATAGGCCATTTTTGTGCCTGATGCGGCGCCAAGTGGGAAAGGGTGGCTTTGAGGCTGAAGGCAGCAGGAAAGCCCGCAGCCCCCAGGTCTGTGCGGCTACGCAAGCGGTTCCCAAAGAGCTTTAGAACAAGGCATAATTTTCCTTGCTGGCTCTCTGGGCGGGGGACCCATCTCCAGCCGTATGGCCATTTTTGTGCCTAGCGCGACGCCAAGTGGGAAAGGGTGGCTTTGAGGCTGAAGGCAGCAGGAAAGCCCGCAGCCCCCAGGTCTGTGGGGCTACGCAAGCGGTTCCCAAAGAGCTTTAGAACAAGGCATAGTTTTCCCTGCTGGGTCTTTGGGCATGGGACCCATCTCCAGCCGTATGGCCATTTTTGTGCCTGGCGCGGCGCCAAGTGGGAAAGGGTGGTGTCGAGGCTGAAGGCAGCAGGAAAGCCCGCAGCCCCCAGGTCTGTGGGGCTACGCAAGCGGTTCCCAAAGAGCTTTAGAACAAGGCATAGTTTTCCCTGCTGGGTCTTTGGGCATGGGACCCATCTCCAGCCATAGGCCATTTTTGTGCCTGGCGCGACGCCAAGTGGGAAAGGGTGGCTTTGAGGCTGAAGGCAGCAGGAAAGCCCGCAGCCCCCAGGTCTGTGGGGCTACGCAAGCGGTTCCCAAAGAGCTTTAGAACAAGGCATAATTTTCCTTGCTGGCTCTCTGGGCGGGGGACCCATCTCCAGCCGTATGGCCATTTTTGTGCCTGGCGCGGCGCCAAGTGGGAAAGGGTGGTGTCGAGGCTGAAGGCAGCAGGAAAGCCCGCAGCCCCCAGGTCTGTGGGGCTACACAAGCGGTTCCCAAAGAGCTTTAGAACAAGGCATAGTTTTCCCTGCTGGCTCTTTGGGCGGGGGACCCATCTCCAGCCGTATGGCCATTTTTGTGCCTGGCGCGGCGCCAAGTGGGAAAGGGTGGTTTTGAGGCTGAAGGCAGCAGCAAAGCCTGCAGCCCCCAGGTCTGTGGGGCCAAGCAAGCGGTTCCCAAAGAGCTTTAGAAGAAGGCATAGTTTTCCCTGCTGGCTCTTTGGACGGGGGACCCATTTCCAGCCGTATGGCCATTTTTGTGCCTGGCGCGGTGCGTAGTGGTAAAGGGTGGTTTTGACGCTGAAGGCAGCAGGAAAGCCCGCAGCCCCCAGGTCTGTGCGGCTACGCAAGCGGTTCCCAAAGAGCTTTAGAACAAGGCATAGTTTTCCCTGCTGGCTCTTTGGGCGGGGGACCCATCTCCAGCCGTATGGCCATTTTTGTGCCGGGCGCGGCGCCAAGTGGGAAAGGGTGGTTTTGAGGCTGAAGGCAGCAGCAAAGCCTGCAGCCCCCAGGTCTGTGGGGCCAAGCAAGCGGTTCCCAAAGAGCTTTAGAACAAGGCATAGTTTTCCCTGCTGGCTCTTTGGGCATGGGACCCATCTCCAGCCATAGGCCATTTTTCTGCCTGGCGCGGCGCCAAGTGGGAAAGGGTGGCTTTGAGGCTGATGGCAGCAGGAAAGCCTGCAGCCCCCAAGTCTCTGGGGCTACGCAAGCAGTTCCCAAAGAGCTTTAGAACAAGGCATAATTTTCCCTGCTGGCTCTCTGGGCGGGGGACCCATCTCCAGCCATAGGCCGTTTTTGTGCCTGGCGCGGCGCCAAGTGGGAAAGGGTGCTGTCGAGGCTGAAGGCAGCAGCAAAGCCTGCAGCCCCCAGGTCTGTGGGGCTATGCAAGCGGTTCCCAAAGAGCTTTAGAACAAGGCATAGTTTTCCCTGCTGGCTCTTTGGGCGGGGGACCCATCTCCAGTCGTATGGCTATTTTTATGCCTGGCGCGGTGCGTAGTGGGAAAGGGTGGTTTTGAGGCTGAAGGCAGCAGGAAAGCCCGCAGCCCCCAGGTCTGTGGGGCTACGCAAGCGGTTCCCAAAGAGCTTTAGAACAAGGCATAGTTTTCCCTGCTGGCTCTTTGGGCGGGGGACCCATCTCCAGCCGTATGGCCATTTTTGTGCCTGGCACGGCGCCAAGTGGGAAAGGGTGGTGTCGAGGCTGAAGGCAGCAGGAAAGCCCGCAGCCCCCATGTCTGTAGGGCTACGCAAGCGGTTCCCAAAGAGCTTTAGAACAAGGCATAGTTTTCCCTGCTGGCTCTCTGGGCGGGGGACCCATCTCCAGCCATAGACCATTTTTGTGCCTAGCGCGGCGCCAAGTGGGAAAGGGTGGCTTTGAGGCTGAAGGCAGCAGCAAAGCCTGCAGGCCCCACGTCTGTGGGGCCACGCAAGCGGTTCCCAAAGAGCTTTAGAACAAGGCATAGTTTTCCTTGCTGCGTCTTTGGGCATGGGACCGATCTCCAGCCATAGGCCATTTTTTTGCCTGATGGAGTGCCAAGTGGGAAAGGGTGGCTTTGAGGCTGAAGGCAGCAGGAAAGCCTGCAGCCCCCAGGTCTGTGGGGCTACGCAAGCGGTTCCCAAAGAGCTTTAGAACAAGGCATAGTTTTCCTTGCTGGCTCTTTGGGCATGGGCCCCATCTCCAGCCATAGGCCATTTTTGTGCCTGATGCGGCGCCAAGTGGGAAAGGGTGGCTTTGAGGCTGAAGGCAGCAGGAAAGCCCGCAGCCCCCAGGTCTGTGCGGCTAGGCAAGCGGTTCCCAAAGAGCTTTAGAACAAGGCAAAATTTTCCTTGCTGGGTCTCTGGGCGGGGGACCCATCTCCAGCCGTATGGCCATTTTTGTGCCTAGCGCGACGCCAAGTGGGAAAGGGTGGCTTTGAGGCTGAAGGCAGCAGCAAAGCCTGCAGCCCCCAGGTCTGTGGGGCTACGCAAGCGGTTCCCAAAGAGCTTTAGAACAAGGCATAGTTTTCCCTGCTGGGTCTTTGGGCATGGGACCCATCTCCAGCCATAGGCCATTTTTGTGCCTGGCGCGACACCAAGTGGGAAAGGGTGGCTTTGAGGCTGAAGGCAGCAGGAAAGCCCGCAGCGCCAGGTCTGTGGGGCTACGCAAGCGGTTCCCAAAGAGCTTTAGAACAAGGCATAATTTTCCTTGCTGGCTCTCTGGGCGGGGGACCCATCTCCAGCCGTATGGCCATTTTTGTGCCTGGCGCGGCGCCAAGTGGGAAAGGGTGGTGTCGAGGCTGAAGGCAGCAGGAAAGCCCGCAGCCCCCAGGTCTGTGGGGCTACGCAAGCGGTTCCCAAAGAGCTTTAGAACAAGGCATAATTTTCCTTGCTGGCTCTCTGGGCGGGGGACCCATCTCCAGCCGTATGGCCATTTTTGTGTCTGGCGCGGCGCCAAGTGGGAAAGGGTGGTGTCGAGGCTGAAGGCAGCAGGAAAGCCCGCAGCCCCCAGGTCTGTTGGGCTACGCAAGCGGTTCCCAAAGAGCTTTAGAACAAGGCATAGTTTTCCCTGCTGGCTCTTTGGGCAGGGGACCCATCTCCAGCCGTATGGCCATTTTTGTGCCTGGCGCGGTGCGTAGTGGGAAAGGGTGGTTTTGAGGCTGAAGGCAGCAGGAAAACCTGCAGCCCCCAGGTCTGTGGGGCCAAGCAAGCGGTTCCCAAAGAGCTTTAGAACAAGGCATAGTTTTCCCTGCTGGCTCTTTGGGCGGGGGACCCATCTCCAGCCATAGGCCATTTTTGTGCCTGATAGGGCGCCAAGTGGGAAAGGGTGGCTTTGAGGCTGAAGGCAGCAGGAAAGCCTGCAGCCCCCAGGTCTGTGGGGCTACGCAAGCGGTTCCCAAAGAGCTTTAGAAGAAGGCATAGTTTTCCCTGCTGGCTCTTTGGACGGGGGACCCATTTCCAGCCGTATGGCCATTTTTGTGCCTGGCGCGGTGCGTAGTGGTAAAGGGTGGTTTTGACGCTGAAGGCAGCAGCAAAGCCCGCAGCCCCCAGGTCTGTGCGGCTACGCAAGCGGTTCCCAAAGAGCTTTAGAACAAGGCATAGTTTTCCCTGCTGGCTCTTTGGGCGGGGGACCCATCTCCAGCCCTATGGCCATTTTTGTGCCTGGCGCGGCGCCAAGTGGGAAAGGGTGGTTTTGAGGCTGAAGGCAGCAGCAAAGCCTGCAGCCCCCAGGTCTGTGGGGCCAAGCAAGCGGTTCCCAAAGAGCTTTAGAACAAGGCATAGTTTTCCCTGATGGCTCTTTGGGCATGGGACCCATCTCCAGCCATAGGCCATTTTTGTGCCTGGCGCGGCGCCAAGTGGGAAAGGGTGGCTTTGAGGCTGAAGGCAGCAGCAAAGCCTGCAGGCCCCACGTCTGTGGGGCCACGCAAGCGGTTCCCAAAGAGCTTTAGAACAAGGCATAGTTTTCCTTGCTGGGTCTTTGGGCATGGGACCGATCTCCAGCCATAGGCCATTTTTTTGCCTGATGGAGTGCCAAGTGTGAAAGGGTGGCTTTGAGGCTGAAGGCAGCAGGAAAGCCTGCAGCCCCCAGGTCTGTGGGGCTACGCAAGCGGTTCCCAAAGAGCTTTAGAACAAGGCATAGTTTTCCTTGCTGGCTCTTTGGGCATGGGCCCCATCTCCAGCCATAGGCCATTTTTGTGCCTGATGCGGCGCCAAGTGGGAAAGGGTGGCTTTGAGGCTGAAGGCAGCAGGAAAGCCCGCAGCCCCCAGGTCTGTGCGGCTACGCAAGCGGTTCCCAAAGAGCTTTAGAACAAGGCATAATTTTCCTTGCTGGCTCTCTGGGCGGGGGACCCATCTCCAGCCGTATGGCCATTTTTGTGCCTAGCGCGACGCCAAGTGGGAAAGGGTGGCTTTGAGGCTGAAGGCAGCAGGAAAGCCCGCAGCCCCCAGGTCTGTGGGGCTACGCAAGCGGTTCCCAAAGAGCTTTAGAACAAGGCATAGTTTTCCCTGCTGGGTCTTTGGGCATGGGACCCATCTCCAGCCGTATGGCCATTTTTGTGCCTGGCGCGGCGCCAAGTGGGAAAGGGTGGTGTCGAGGCTGAAGGCAGCAGGAAAGCCCGCAGCCCCCAGGTCTGTGGGGCTACGCAAGCGGTTCCCAAAGAGCTTTAGAACAAGGCATAGTTTTCCCTGCTGGGTCTTTGGGCATGGGACCCATCTCCAGCCATAGGCCATTTTTGTGCCTGGCGCGACGCCAAGTGGGAAAGGGTGGCTTTGAGGCTGAAGGCAGCAGGAAAGCCCGCAGCCCCCAGGTCTGTGGGGCTACGCAAGCGGTTCCCAAAGAGCTTTAGAACAAGGCATAATTTTCCTTGCTGGCTCTCTGGGCGGGGGACCCATCTCCAGCCGTATGGCCATTTTTGTGCCTGGCGCGGCGCCAAGTGGGAAAGGGTGGTGTCGAGGCTGAAGGCAGCAGGAAAGCCCGCAGCCCCCAGGTCTGTGGGGCTACACAAGCGGTTCCCAAAGAGCTTTAGAACAAGGCATAGTTTTCCCTGCTGGCTCTTTGGGCGGGGGACCCATCTCCAGCCGTATGGCCATTTTTGTGCCTGGCGCGGCGCCAAGTGGGAAAGGGTGGTTTTGAGGCTGAAGGCAGCAGCAAAGCCTGCAGCCCCCAGGTCTGTGGGGCCAAGCAAGCGGTTCCCAAAGAGCTTTAGAAGAAGGCATAGTTTTCCCTGCTGGCTCTTTGGACGGGGGACCCATTTCCAGCCGTATGGCCATTTTTGTGCCTGGCGCGGTGCGTAGTGGTAAAGGGTGGTTTTGACGCTGAAGGCAGCAGGAAAGCCCGCAGCCCCCAGGTCTGTGCGGCTACGCAAGCGGTTCCCAAAGAGCTTTAGAACAAGGCATAGTTTTCCCTGCTGGCTCTTTGGGCGGGGGACCCATCTCCAGCCGTATGGCCATTTTTGTGCCGGGCGCGGCGCCAAGTGGGAAAGGGTGGTTTTGAGGCTGAAGGCAGCAGCAAAGCCTGCAGCCCCCAGGTCTGTGGGGCCAAGCAAGCGGTTCCCAAAGAGCTTTAGAACAAGGCATAGTTTTCCCTGCTGGCTCTTTGGGCATGGGACCCATCTCCAGCCATAGGCCATTTTTCTGCCTGGCGCGGCGCCAAGTGGGAAAGGGTGGCTTTGAGGCTGATGGCAGCAGGAAAGCCTGCAGCCCCCAAGTCTCTGGGGCTACGCAAGCAGTTCCCAAAGAGCTTTAGAACAAGGCATAGTTTTCCTTGCTGGGTCTTTGGGCATGGGACCGATCTCCAGCCATAGGCCATTTTTTTGCCTGATGGAGTGCCAAGTGGGAAAGGGTGGCTTTGAGGCTGAAGGCAGCAGGAAAGCCTGCAGCCCCCAGGTCTGTGGGGCTACGGAAGCGGTTCCCAAAGAGCTTTAGAACAAGGCATAGTTTTCCTTGCTGGCTCTTTGGGCATGGGACCCATCTCCAGCCATAGGCCATTTTTGTGCCTGATGCGGCGCCAAGTGGGAAAGGGTGGCTTTGAGGCTGAAGGCAGCAGGAAAGCCCGCAGCCCCCAGGTCTGTGCGGCTACGCAAGCGGTTCCCAAAGAGCTTTAGAACAAGGCATAATTTTCCTTGCTGGCTCTCTGGGCGGGGGACCCATCTCCAGCCGTATGGCCATTTTTGTGCCTAGCGCGACGCCAAGTGGGAAAGGGTGGCTTTGAGGCTGAAGGCAGCAGCAAAGCCCGCAGCCCCCAGGTCTGTGGGGCTACGCAAGCGGTTCCCAAAGAGCTTTAGAACAAGGCATAGTTTTCCCTGCTGGGTCTTTGGGCATGGGACCCATCTCCAGCCATAGGCCATTTTTGTGCCTGGCACGACGCCAAGTGGGAAAGGGTGGCTTTGAGGCTGAAGGCAGCAGGAAAGCCCGCAGCCCCCAGGTCTGTGGGGCTACGCAAGCGGTTCCCAAAGAGCTTTAGAACAAGGCATAATGTTCCTTGCTGGCTCTCTGGGCGGGGGACCCATCTCCAGCCGTATGGCCATTTTTGTGCCTGGCGCGGCGCCAAGTGGGAAAGGGTGGTGTCGAGGCTGAAGGCAGCAGGAAAGCCCGCAGCCCCCAGGTCTGTGGGGCTACACAAGCGGTTCCCAAAGAGCTTTAGAACAAGGCATAGTTTTCCCTGCTGGCTCTTTGGGCGGGGGACCCATCTCCAGCCGTATGGCCATTTTTGTGCCTGGCGCGGCGCCAAGTGGGAAAGGGTGGTTTTGAGGCTGAAGGCAGCAGGAAAGCCCGCAGCCCCCAGGTCTGTGGGGCTACGCAAGCGGTTCCCAAAGAGCTTTAGAACAAGGCATAGTTTTCCCTGCTGGCTCTTTGGGCGGGGGACCCATCTCCAGCCGTATGGCCATTTTTGTGCCTGGCCCGGCGCCAAGCGGGAAACGGTGGCTTTGAGGCTGAAGGCAGCAGCAAAGCCCACACCCCCAGGTCTGTGGGGCTACGCAAGCGGTTCCCAAAGAGCTTTAGAAAAAGGCATAGTTTTCCCTGCTGGCTCTTTGAGCATGGGACCCATCTCCAGCCATAGGCCATTTTTGTGCCTGGCGCGGCGCCAAGTGGGAAAGGGTGGCTTTGAGGCTGAATGCAGCAGGAAAGCCCGCAGCCCCCAGGTCTGTGGGGCTACGCAAGCGGTTCCCAAAGAGCTTTAGAACAAGGCATAGTTTTCCCTGCTGGCTCTTTGGGCATGGGACCCATCTCCAGCCATAGGCCATTTTTGTGCCTGGCGCGGCGCCAAGTGGGAAAGGGTGGCTTTGAGGCTGAAGGCAGCAGGAAAGCCTGCAGCCCCAAGGTCTCTGGGGCTACGCAAGCGGTTCCCAAAGAGCTTTAGAACAAGGCATAATTTTCCCTGCTGGCTCTCTGGGCGGGGGACCCATCTCCAGCCATAGGCCGTTTTTGTGCCTGGCGCGACGCCAAGTGGGAAAGGGTGCTGTCGAGGCTGAAGGCAGCAGCAAAGCCTGCAGCCCCCTGGTCTGTGGGGCTATGCAAGCGGTTCCCAAAGAGCTTTAGAACAAGGCATAGTTTTCCCTGCTGGCTCTTTGGGCAGGGGACCCATCTCCAGTCGTATGGCTATTTCTATGCCTAGCGCGGTGCGTAGTGGGAAAGGGTGGTTTTGAGGCTGAAGGCAGCAGGAAAGCCCGCAGCCCCCAGGTCTGTGGGACTACGCAAGCAGTTCCCAAAGAGCTTTAGAACAAGGCATAATTTTCCCTGCTGTCTCTTTGGGCGGGGGACCCATCTCCAGCCATAGGCCATTTTTGTGCCTGGCGCGGCGCCAAGTGGGAAAGGGTGGTGTGGAGGCTGAATGCAGCAGGGAAGCCCGCAGCCCCCAGGTCTGTGGGGCTACGCAAGCGGTTCCCAAAGAGCTTTAGAACAAGGCATAGTTTTCCCTGCTGGCTCTTTGAGCATGGGACCCATCTCCAGCCATAGGCCATTTTTGTGCCTGATGCGGCGCCAAGTGGGAAAGGGTGGCTTTGAGGCTGAAGACAGCAGGAAAGCCTGCAGCCCCCAGGTCTGTGGGGCTACGCAAGCGGTTCCCAAAGAGCTTTAGAACAAGGCATAGTTTTCCCTGCTGGCTCTTTGGGCGGGGGACCCATCTCCAGCCGTATGGCCATTTTTGTGCCTGGCGCGGCACCAAGTGGGAAAGGGTGGTGTCGAGGCTGAAGGCAGCAGGAAAGCCTGCAGCCCCCAGGTCTGTGCAGCTACGCAAGCGGTTTCCAAAGAGCTTTAGAACAAGGCATAGTTTTCCCTGCTGGCTCTTTGGGCGGGGGACCCATATCCAGCCATATGGCCATTTTAATGCCTGGCGAAGCGCCAAGTGGGAAAGAGTGGCTTTGAGGCTGAAGGCAGCAGCAAAGCCCGCAGCCCCCAGGTCTGTGGGGCTACGCAAGCGGTTCCCAAAGAGCTTTAGAACAAGGCATAGTTTTCCCTGCTGGCTCTTTGGGCGGGGGACCCATCTCCAGCCGTATGGCCATTTTTGTGCCTGGCCCGGCGCCAAGCGGGAAAGGGTGGCTTTGAGGCTGAAGGCAGCAGGAGAGCCCGCAGCCCCCAGGTCTGTGGGGCTACGCAAGCGGTTCCCAAAGAGCTTTAGAACAAGGCATAGTTTTCCCTGCTGGCTCTTTGGGCATGGGACCCATCTCCAGCCATAGGCCATTTTTGTGCCTGGCGCGGTGCGTAATGGGAAAGGGTGGTTTTGAGGCTGAAGGCAGCAGGAAAGCCTGCAGCCCCCAGGTCTGTGGGGCCAAGCAAGCGGTTCCCAAAGAGCTTTAGAACAAGGCATAGTTTTCCCTGATGGCTCTTTGGGCATGGGACCCATCTCCACCCATAGGCCATTTTTGTGCCTGATAGGGCGCCAAGTGGGAAAGGGTGGCTTTGAGGCTGAAGGCAGCAGGAAAGCCTGCAGCCCCCAGGTCTGTGGGGCTACGCAAGCGGTTCCCAAAGAGCTTTAGAACAAGGCATAGTTTTCCCTGCTGGCTCTTTGGACGGGGGACCCATTTCCAGCCGTATGGCCATTTTTGTGCCTGGCCCGGCGCCAAGTGGGAAAGGGTGGTTTTGAGGCTGAAGGCAGCAGCAAAGCCTGCAGCCCCCAGGTCTGTGGGACAACGCAAGCGGTTCACAAAGAGCTTTAGAACAAGGCATAGTTTTCCCTGCTGGCTCTTTGGGCATGGGACCCATCTCCAGCCATAGGCCATTTTCGTGCCTGGCGCGACGCCAAGTGTGAAAGGGTGCTGTCGAGGCTGAAGGCAGCAGCAAAGCCTGCAGCCCCCAGGTCTGTGGGGCCAAGCAAGCGGTTCCCAAAGAGCTTTAGAACAAGGCATAGTTTTCCTTGCTGGGTCTTTGGGCATGGGACCCATCTCCAGCCATAGGCCATTTTTGTGCCTGATGCGGCGCCAAGTGGGAAAGGGTGGCTTTGAGGCTGAAGGCAGCAGGAAAGCCTGCAGCCCCCAGGTCTTTGGGGCTATGGAAGCGGTTCCCAAAGAGCTTTAGAACAAGGCATAGTTTTCCCTGCTGGCTCTTTGGGCGGGGGACCCATCTCCAGCCATATGGCCATTTTTGTGCCTGGCGCGGCGCCAAGTGGGAAAGGGTGGTTTTGAGGCTGAAGGCAGCAGGAAAGCCCGCAGCCCCCAGGTCTGTGGGGCTACGCAAGCGGTTCCCAAAGAGCTTTAGAACAAGGCATAGTTTTCCCTGCTGGCTCTTTGGGCGGGGGACCCATCTCCAGCCGTATGGCCATTTTTGTGCCTGGCGCGGCGCCAAGTGGGAAAGGGTTGTTTTGAGGCTGAAGGCGTCATGAAAGCCTGCCGTCCGAGGGTTTCTTAATGCCTTTTCTTAATGATGTCTCCACAGTGTGAAGTTTTGCAGGATTTGAAAAAGTAATAGACACAGTGAAATTGAGTCTATTGGAAACTTCCATACTTTTCCCTCCCTCTAAAATCTCTGCTGTCCTGTAGTATCCACTGCCTGCAACTGCTGTTGCAGGAGCAGCCAGATTGGTATCAAATTTAGAAAAAAGGGACATCATTAAGAGGATTCACTCGCCTTATTTTTCACCGGTGTGGCCAGTAAAGAAACCAAAAAGGCAATGGCGTTTCACAGTAGATTACGGAAAATTAAACGCCAACACTGCACCTCTGACCGCTGCTGTTCCGAATATCGCGGAAATTGTGACAATGATAAAAGGAGCTGCCCATCCTTGCAGGGTTGCCTTAGATTTTAAAGACATATTTTTTTATGATTCTCCTCCTTGAGCAGGACAAAGCGCAGTTTGCATTCACATGGAAAGGAGTCCAATATACCTTTAACCGCTTTCCGCAAGGATACAAACATTCCCCCACTATTGCCCATAATGCTTTGGCTAAAGTGCTATCAGAGATTCCTGTTTCACAGGGATGTACAGTATACCAATATATTATTGATGACATCTTAATAGGGGAGAGAACCAAGAAAGTGTACAAGACATGATGGAAAACATCCGAAAAACATTATCAGATTTGGGATTGGAAATTCCCGACTCAAAGTGTCAGGGACCCGCACAGGAAGTTAAATTCCTGGGGGTCTGGTGGATTAAGGGAGCTGCTTCTGTCCCTCAGGATACCCTGAAAAAATAGAACATGGACAGAATCCTTCCAGCACGAAGGAGTTACAGCAAGTCCTGGGAACTTTAAGTTATTAGCGTAAACACATCCCTGGCTTTTCCATCATTGCTCGCCCCCTTTATTGTTTGCTCAAAAAAGGTAAATCCTGGGAGTCGACTGAACAACACACTAATGCACTAGAATTGCTAATAAAAGAGCTAAGGTTATTCCAACAACTTGGCCCCATACATCCAACTGACCCTGTCCATGTAGAATGGGGGCTCAGTGAACATGGTTCCCATTGTAATTTATGCCAGAAGGGACCAGCAGGACCGGAGAGACCATTAGAATTTAGCTCTCACGCCTTTAATGATACTGAGAGCAGCTATTCAGACCTGGAGAAGGGTTTACTGTCCCTGGTGCGAGCATTGCAACGAGCAGAGCAGATAAGGAGAGAACAGAGCGTGATTGTTCGGGGCCCTTTTCGACTCCTAGATGTGGTCCGTAAAGGGACAGCACCGCCAGCTGGCATTGCCCAGAAACCCACAGTTCGAAAGTGGTATGCTTATTTAGAAGGCATTAATGATATCATGCCAGTCTCTGAAGGTAGTATCAAAGTATCCATGCTCCAGAAGGATAGAGATGGTGCCCTATTGTTCCAATCCCCACCAAACAGACCATCTCCAATCCAAGAAGCACCTCCTCTGAAAGCAGGCAGTGATCTTACAGGAGTGTGGTTTACTGGTGTGTCATCTCACCGTGAGAACAGTAAGTGGAAATACAAGGCCGTAGCACTGGAAGTAGCAACGGGGGAAAGAGCAATTGAAACAGGAGAAGGTAGGGCACAAGTAGGGGAACTCAGAGCCGTCCTACTAGCTGCACAACATGGAGCTACTTACATTTACACTGACTCATATGCTGTTTTTAAAGGAGCCACTGAATGGCTAGGACACTGGGCAGCCAATGATTGGCAGGTGAATAGAGTCCCGATCTGGGAGACAGACAGTTGGAAGCAACTGTTGGAAATAGGAGGACAGAGACCATTGCACATTGCTTGGGTAAAAGGCCACGATCGTTCAAACTCGATCACTGCTCAGTTCAACCAACAGGTAGATAGCCTCACGCGGCTACAACAAATTGACACTGTAGATGATGGTCGGGAATGGTTACATATTAAGCCTGGCCATACAGGCCGTGCTGATCTGTATCAGGAAGGTCTAGCCCGGGGGTGGCCTGTGTCGGTTAAGCTGTGCGAACAAGTAGTAACTGCCTGGTCACAATGTCGCCTACGACTCAGCAAAGATCATCCGAGTAAGGCGCCTCCCTTACACATGCGGGACAAGAAAATGTTGTGGCATTCATGGCAGATTGATTATATTGGGCCCTTGAGATCATCAGGTGGGAAAAGATATGTCCTAGTCGGAGTGGAGATTATCTCCAGCCTCAGTATGGCCACTGGCTTCAAATCAGCTGCTGGGGACAACACAGTGAAAGGCCTAAAAGGGTGGTTCAGCACACTTCCCCTTCCCGAGGAAATCCAAAGTGATAACGGTTCACACTTTACCGCTACAGTGGTACAAGATTGGGCCAAAGAAGAAGGGATTCGATGGGTATTTCATACTCCCTATTATCCTCAGGCTAATGGCATTGTTGAATGCACCAACGGATTGGTTAAGCGTTTTGCAAAAACTCATAAATCATAAGGGAAGGTGAAGAAGGCACCTTGCCCACCGAAATTCGAAAAGTAATATGGGATAACGCAATTGAATTTGAGAAAAAATTTCAGTCCAGGTGGTATCTGGTTAATTTCACCTACGATCCCACTGAGAGCAAAGCCACAGCTTTTGTCTTAACGATACGCAATGCCTCAGTATCCACCATATACCCAATCATCGCACTGGGGTTGAATCATCAAGGAGCTCTACTCTATCCAACACAGCACAGAGGTTGGGCACGACAAAATGAGACTAAATGGCAAACTGCTGATGTTGACGCATGCGTTTCACGAGACCAACAAGGATTCATTTGTGAGAGTAATACTCTCAAAGCACAAGACCTTTGTCTTGACACCAACCAGAATGCTTGTCACTTTGAGACACATCCCGATGAAACCCCAGAGACTGTGCTTGACTATATTGGGAAAGGGTGCGTTAGCATGAGGTCTCCCTGTAGTCTTGTATTATAGACGAGAAAGGCTTGAGACCATGGCCACTCTGGGTCTCTTTGACTACAAACAACAGGGAATAAAAAGGTGAAACTGAATAGCATCAATTCCATCTGCCAATTCGTCATTTTAGAATTTGGGCCTCCAAATAGCCATACATCATAAAAGTAGTATTATTGCCAGGTTCAATGTCAGGATTCCCTGGAGACATTCAAAGGTAGCGTAGGCCAATCCGTCTGTACAGCTCATCCAAGGTTCCTGTAAGACATAAAGGAAAAGAAAATCTGCTCGGTCTTATTCGACCGACGGGGTTAAAAAGAAGGTGCGGTCCACCGGGTGCTGATCCGGTGTATCTTCCCTGAACAATCCTTGGCTTCCCATGCATAGGGATTTTGGGGAGTAGCTAGCACCATTGGCACCGTCCCATTTTGAGGCATTTTCACTAGCACAGGTAGTCCAGGGTGAAATCTTCCGGGGTATTTTCCCGGTTCATTGGCAGCCTTTGGCGAGATAATATTGGCAGGTACACAGAAAGCTTTCATTTTAGGACAGCCGTCTCCACTCCATTTGTTATTTAGTTGATAGATGGCATCATCCAATCGCAAATGCCAACCAGGTTCATGACTTTTTGCAAAACGCTTAACCAATCTATTGGTGCGTTCAACAATGCCATTAGCCTGGGGATAACAGGGAGTATGAAATACCCATCGAATCCCTTCTTCCTTGGCCCAATCTTGTACCACCGAAGCCGTAAAGTGTGAAACGTTATCACTCTGGATTTCGTCGGGAAGGGGAAGTGTGCTGAACCACCCTGTTAGGCCTTTCACTGTGTTGTCCCTCGTAGCTGGTTTGAAACTGCTGGCCATACTGAGGCTGGAGATAATCTCCACTCCTACCAGGACATATCTTTTCCCACCTGATGATCTCAAGGGCCCAATATAATCAAGCTGCCATGAATGCCACAACGCTTTCTTGTCCCGCATGTGTAAGGGAGGCGCCTTACTCGGATGATCTTTGCTGAGTCGTAGGCGACATTGTGAACAGGCAGTTACTATTTGTTCGCACAGCTTAACTGACACAAGCCACCCACCTTCCCGATACAGGTCAGGACGGCCTGTGCGGCCACGTTTAACATGTAACGATTCAAGTAAGCGTTCCCATTCCCGACCATCATCTACAATGTCAATTTGTTGCAGCCGCGTGAGGCCATCTACCTGTTGGTTGAACTGAGCAGTGATCGAGTTTGAACGATCGTGGCCTTTTACCCAAGCAATGTGCAATGGTCTCTGTCCTCCTATTTCCAACAGTTGCTTCCAATTATCTGTCTCCCAAACTGGGACTCTATTCACCTGCCAATCGTTGGCTGCCCAGTGTCCTAGCCATTCAGTGGCTCCTTTAAAAACAGCATATGAGTCAGTGTAAATGTAAGTAGCTCCATGTTGTGCAGCTAGTAGGACAGCTCTGAGTTCCCCTACCCTCCCCTATTTCAATTGCTCTTTCTCCCGTTGTTACTTCCAGTGCTACGGCCTTATATTTGCACTTATTTTTTTAACGGTGAGATGACACACCAGTAAACCACACTCCTCTAAGATCACTGCTGTCCCTCAAAGGAGGTGCTTCTTGGATCGGAGATGGTCTGTTTGGTGGGGATTGGAACAATAGGGCACCATCTATATCCTTTGGTATCCTTGTGAAGTAGCCTTGGATACTTTAACACTGCCTTCAGAGACTGGCTTGATTTCATTAATGCCTTCTAAATAAGCATACCACTTTCGAACTGTAGCTCTCTGGGCAATGCCAGCTGGTGGTGGTGTCCCTTTAAGGACCACATCTGGGAGGCGAAAAGGTCCCAGGAAAGATCACACTCTGTTCTCTTCTTATCTGCTCTGCTCGTTGCAACACTCGCACCAGGGACAGTAAACCCTTCTCCAGGTCTGAATAGCTGCATTCAGTATCATTGAAGGAGTGGGAGCAAAATTCTAATGGTCTCTCCGGTCCTGCTGGTCCCTTCTGCCATAAATTACAACGGGAACCATGTTCACTGAGCCCCCATTCTACATGGACAGGGTCAGTTGGATGTATGGGGCCAAGTTGTTGGAATAACCTTAGCTCCTTTATTAGTAATTGCAGAGCATTAGTGTGTTGTTCAGTCCATACCCAGGATTTACCCTTTTTTGCCAAGCTATGAAGGGGGCGAGCAATGATGGAAAAGCCAGGGATGTGTTTACGCCAATAACTTAAAGTTCCCAGGACCTGCTGTAACTCCTTCGTGCTGGAAGGATTCTGTCCATGTTCTATTTTTTCAGGGTATCCTGAGGGACAGAAGCAGCTCCCTTAATCCACCAGACCCCCAGGAATTTAACTTCCTGTGCGGGTCCCTGACACTTTGAGTCGGGTCTACGTGAGGCACCCACTAACACTTCTGCCCTAGTCATTCGCTGCTCTCCCGGCAACCAGAGGTTAATTTTTGCAGTGGGGCATGTTTTTACCACACCATCAATTCCTGTGAAGTTGACTCTGCGTCGGGTGGGATTTATACCTAGAAGTTGTGCCGTTTCGTTAGTGATTGCAGACATTTGGGCTCCGGTATCAATAATAAAATTTACCAATATCTTCCGGGGTCCAACAGGAATGACAATAACAGGTTCGGAGTCTTTATGAGAGCGCCATTGGATTGCTAGTACCTGCCCGACAGGGTTGCTCAGTGCCCTCCCCGGGGATAGGAGTGTTGTGGCTGGGACTCTGTCAAATCAATCAAGTTATGTTCCGGTGCAGAAGGCACAGTTTTCTCACGGCTTGGGGATTCTCTGGTTAGACTTTTCTCCCCAGCCGCATTATTCTTTCTAGGTAGAGATTGGACTAGCGTACGGAGATCTCCCGTAGGGTCACCGTGCAAGAATTGTCGGGGCACCCCTAATTGTAGGGCTTTACGCCACAACTCATTCCGGTCCTTATCAGGCTTAAACCTTCCCTCTGATTTAGGGTTTTGAGTGTGAGTTTGGACTTGGCGAACCTTTCGCGGGTGTTCGGAGGATTTCTCACTAGTTTGGCTGGCCCAGCCCATTCGGCGCCCATATTGATCTATTTCCTGTACATTCCAGGTGGGCATGTAGTGACGACGGCCCCGCCCATGAGCACCCCGAGCATCCCGTATACGATCTTGAGTGCGAACAAGGAACGGTTTCAGGCAACCGGGAAGACCACGGATGAGAGGGGCTAATCGATCCGGGTCGATAGGGGCTGACATTGGGGATTTCCGAAATTCCTCTCTGTCATACATGGCTTGCAGACAAGCTGCTTTCCGTACAGCCGCAAACAGATCAGAGTAGCCTGTAGCTCTAATCTCTAACGGCTCCCCCCTCTCTCGCGGATCCATACCCCTTGCCCAATAGGCTGCTCGAGCGGTTAGGGAATAATTATGATCCCCAGGCATAGTGGTTAAAAACACTCCTGGTCCCCAAGAGTCTCCTGCTTCTTCCTCACTCAGCATAATTCTGCCCCCCCCTTCAGAAGAAACTCGCCACACGTACTCAACAGCTGACTCTTCTGGTCGCCTCGAATATTTCTCCCTTATTTTTGTTAACTCGGTTGGTGTCCATGGAACGGTACGCACAGTGGTGTGAATTTCATCACCATCATCAACTGCAGTTTCAGTTTTAACCAGAGGACGTAAAGGAAAAACTTGGGATTTCAAAGTAAAAGTCCTTTCCTCCTCATCTTCTTCGTCATCCTCACTATTAGACAAAAAAATCTCCGGTCTGGGTTCCGGAATTTGGATAACACATTAACTTACGAATCTGTTGGACCTGGGTCGAGGGCTGCATTTTATCTAAGAGCCCGGTCACCCTTTCAATAACATTTTAAGTTGGCGATTTTCACTCCCAAGTTGAGCATTCCGGTTTCCTAAACATTCATTCTCACTCACAAGCTTATCGACTTGAGTTCTTAATCTTTCTCCTGTCTCCTTTTGCAAGGCTAATGATGACTTCAGCACCTCATTCTCCGATTTCAGGGTTGCATATTCTACAGCTGAAATCAGATTAGGAGCGGGGGTTTCTCTAGCTTCTTGTTGTGCACAAGATAAACAGGCGCCTAACACAGCACAAATCACACCCTTGCCTTTCCCCGCTCTGAGCTTCTGTGAAACCCGACGCTCTTCAATACGTTCCACCACTTTCTCTTCATCCTTCCAAAATTTTTGGGCCCACTCCTTCCCAGCCTGGGAAGGGGCACAATCATATTTTTGCAGCAGTTTATCCATGGCAATCCTGCCGACTACGCCAAATTCTGTTGCGTGAAACGGGGCCAAGCGGTTTTGGCAGAAGATAAACCCCCTTGCGTTCTAACACTCCTCACCGAGGTGGGAGGCCAGGTGCGGCTGGGTTTCAATTCTGAGTGATGCCCAATTCAGCACTATCAGCCCAATCGCGTTTACTATGTGTTAAACTATTACGATTTGGAGACACTAATAGTGGGCTGCACCTTCAGTCTAGTCGTGCTCCTGAACCAGCACGGCCTCTCTCAAGTTTTGGTCGCGTTCAGTGAGAAAGCGAAACGACTAGCTACTGAAACAGTGCAGTTTATTTAAACAACAGATATACAGGTTCTTTAGGATTGCCGGTGATAAATACACTGTCTGCAAAGCACGTGCAAATAAAGACATTGTTAAATAGACAAACGCGTGACAAAATTATAAACGATACAGCCTGGCTATAAATGTAGGGTAGAGATTCTCTAGAGAAATTTCTAGAGTCCCCGAGAAAGCACTCGGTGTAATCAAAGTCTTACCCAAAGGCGTCCTTATGAGGGGGAAGAAAGGCTCAGCCCGTCGACTGATCCCAGAAAACAGCGGTGGGATTCTTCGCGATGGTGTCTTCCCAGACATTCCCCCTCTCTTGGGCTATTTTTATATTATTTTTTTAACTTCAAAGTGGAGTTTGAGTGACTTTAGTCATATGTACTTTTATTATGATTAATGTACTCAAGGAGGAGTGTTCACACCTCGGGGGCGGATAGCCTCCGGGATGGAGGTGTGTTTTGGTACATTGTGGTGAGCAAAGTTCGCACAAAAGGACAGCATTTCATCAACATTTGACGAAATGTTGGCTCGGGTGGCGTGTAAGCCGCTTATCAGTTCCGTAGTACCATCTCGTCCCCATATCTGCTATTCGTCACAAGGGAAGGCCACGGAACAAGCGCGTTCCGTTCCATCCCTCGTGTAGTTTCGCAAACAACCTTGTACAGGGAATCACAGCTGTTGCATTCTTCGTGTGCTAGCTGCGGCTGTATTCTACCTCAGAAGCCTCTTGATTTTATGACTTTCCTTAATGTGTGAACAATGCTGTATTTTTGTATTCTTGGCCAATTTAGTAATTATTCCACAAGAACACACATTGGTTGCCGATTTATCAACGGGTCTAATCACCACAGGCCAACTGTAATTAAAACCATCTATGTAGACTCTACCAAAGCGGACAAATACAACACTGATTGTTACAAAATTATGGAGCCAAATTCAGATTGCTGGCACAATTTCACTTTCATCAAACCTACAGTAGTGTACTGTATTTGGGGCTACAAGGGCACAGAATTGTTATTTGAATTTATGATTGACTCAAATACACCTGAACTTGCTGAAATGAATCCAGAACCTACACCCCACAAACTCTCAAAGGCTCTCTCTTCTAAGAGAAAAAAAAAAAAACCACCTCTCTCTTTTCTAAGCCCTCCATTAGACTAACTCCTTACATTTTCAACATTGGCCCTTACGTTATTAAACACACACAGGTCAACAACAGGTACTGTTTAATCCCACATATTCCCTCAAACGAGCAGAATTGTCAATGCAGATTAAAATCTCTGCGATCAAACCCACCTGCTCACCATTCCTGAGTACATCTTATGCAGAATGGTCAGCATGGTTACGCAAACGAACTCTTGCCACTTCACACGGACGGAAGAGGGATGCGACTGGTATCTTAGGAACAGGCCTGGGAGTCTTGAATAGTATAGATGCTGAGATACTTGCCAACAAACTAGTCACAACCGCTACTGATCTGGACAAATTAAGACATCCCCTACGGTCCTCTCTATTAGCATTGGGAAACCACCAACGGCTTTTATAGAATATATTGCCTCAATGGGAAGAAACGGGTGAAAAAGACCATCAGCTGATCACAGATGCACTTGGTACAACTCAAACCAATGTTTCCTTGGCTCTTAGTTGTATCCAAGCCCAATTGTGGATGCAATCTATGACAGCCGCAATCATAAGGGAAGGTAAAGAAGGCACCTTGCCCACCGAAATTCGAAAAGTAATATGGGATAACGCAATTGAATTTGAGAAAAAATTTCAGTCCAGGTGGTATCTGGTTAATTTCACCTACGATCCCACTGAGAGCAAAGCCACAGCTTTTGTCTTAACGATACGCAATGCCTCCGTATACACCACATACCCAATCATCGCACTGGGGTTGAATCACCAAGGAGCTCTACTCTATCCAACACAGCACAGAGGTTGGGCACGACAAAATGAGACTAAATGGCAAACTGCTGATGTTGACGCATGCGTTTCACGAGACCAACAAGGATTCTTTTGTGAGAGTAATACTCTCAAAGCACAAGACCTTTGTCTTGACACCAACCAGAATGTTTGTCACTTTGAGACACATCCCGATGAAACCCCAGAGACTGTGCTTGACTATATTGGGAAAGGGTGCGTTAGCATGAGGTCTCCCTGTAGTCTTGTATTCAGAGATGACATAGTAATCACTCAAATCTTTGTGTTTGAACTTTACTAACACAAAGTTACGGGATGCGACTTCAATTATTAAGCTCCTGTTACGTCTTTTCAATTGCTACAACCTAATTATACGTTGATTCGAGATTGTTGCCTACCCCTATCGGAATGAATCTCTCCCTGGTGAAGAAGCTGCTAAAACACAATGAATTGAAGCGACTCTTGAAAGAGGCCCAAGAAAATAGACAGACAACTTTGATTACCGTCCATCATCAGGTTGAAGAAATACACAAAGCGTTGGAAAGAGTGAAGAGAGGCGAAGGACATAGATGGGGAGATCCTCTTTTTGGATGGTCACCGACAGTTACAGGACTTTATAACAAGATGCTTCACTCTGTTGTTGTTTTACTAATACTCACTGTATTGTGCTTTGCTTAGACAATTGTTTTGCATGTTAGACTTTGGATTATGATGAAAAGTTTAAATCGCTTGATCACTCCGCGAGAAGGATTTCCACTTGATATCCCTCAGCACAAGAACACATGTGATCTTTCTTATCAGTGTTGAGTACGTCGACCTTGACTGACTGTAGACAAAGCTTTCCCTGCAGGCTCTTTGCGCGGGGGACCCATCTCCAGCCATATGGCCATTTTTGTGCCTGGCGCGGCGCCAAGTTGGAAAGCGTGGCTTTGAGTCTGAAGGCAGCAGGAAAGCCCGCAGCCCCCACGTCTGTGGGGCTACGCAAGCGGTTCCCAAAGAGCTTTAGAACAAGGCATAGTTTTCCCTGCTGACTCCTTGGGCGTGGGACCCATCTCCAGCCGTATGGCCATTTTTGTGCCTGGCGCGGCGCCAAGTGGGAAAGGGTGGTGTCGAGGCTGAAGGCAGCAGGAAAGCCCGCAGCCCCCACGTCTGTGGGGCCAAGCAAGCGGTTCCCAAAGAGCTTTAGAACAAGGCAGAGTTTTCCCTGCTGGCTCTTTGGGCATGGGACCCATCTCCACCCATAGGCCATTTTTGTGCCTGATAGGGCGCCAAGTGGGAAAGGGTGGTGTCGAGGCTGAAGGCAGCAGGAAAGCCTGCAGCTCCCAGGTCTGTGGGGCTATGCAAGCGGTTCACAAAGAGCTTTAGAACAAGGCATAGTTTTCCCAGCTGGCTCTTTGGGCGGGGGACCCATCTCCAGCCGTATGGCCATTTTTGTGCCTGGCGCGGCGCCAAGTGGGAAAGGGTGTTGTCGAGGCTGAAGGCAGCAGGAAAGCCCGCAGCCCCCAGGTCTGTGGGGCTACGCAAGCGGTTCCCAAAGAGCTTTAGAACAAGGCATAGTTTTCCCTGCTGGCTCTTTGTTCGGGGGACCCATCTCCAGACGTATGGCTATTTTTGTGCCTGGCGCGGTGCGTAGTGGCATAGGGTGGTTTTGAGGCTGAAGGCAGCAGGAAAGCCCGCAGCCCCCACGTCTGTGGGCCCAAGCAAGCGGTTCCCAGAGAGCTTTAGAACAAGGCATAGTTTTCCCTGCTGGCTCTTTGGGCATGGGACCCATCTCCAGCCATAGGCCATTTTTGTGCCTGGCGCGGCGCCAAGTGGGAAAGGGTGGCTTTGAGGCTGAAGGCAGCAGCAAAGCCCGCAGCCCCCAGGTCTGTGGGGCTACGCAAGCGGTTCCCAAAGAGCTTTAGAACAAGGCATAGTTTTCCCTGCTGGCTCTTTGGGCGGGGGACCCATCTCCAGCCGTATGGCCATTTTTGAGCCTGGCGCGGCGCCAGGTGGGAAAGGGTGGCTTTGAGGGTGAAGGCAGGAGCAAAGCCTGCAGCCCCCAGGTCTGTGGGGCTACGCAAGCGGTTCCCAAAGAGCTTTAGAACAAGGCATAGTTTTCCCTGCTGGCTCTTAGGGCGGGGGACCCATCTCCAGCCGTATGGCCATTTTTGAGCCTGGCGCGGCGCCAAGTGGGAAAGGGTGGTGTCGAGGCTGAAGGCAGCAGGAAAGCCCGCAGCCCCCAGGTCTGTGGGGCTACGCAAGCGGTTCCCAAAGAGCTTTAGAACAAGGCATAGTTTTCCCTGCTGGCTCTCTGGGCGGGGGACCCATCTGCAGCCGTATGGCCATTTTTGAGCCTGGAGCAGTGCCAAGTGGGAAAGGGTGGTTTTGAGGGTGAAGGTAGCAGGAAAGCCCGCAGCCCCCAGGTCTGTGGGGCTACGCAAGCGGTTCCCAAAGAGCTTTAGAACAAGGCATAGTTTTCCCTGCTGGCTCTTTGGGCGGGGGACCCATCTCCAGCCGTATGGCCATTTTCGTGCCTGGCGCGGCGCCAAGTGGGAAAGGGTGGTGTCGAGGCTGAAGGCAGCAGGAAAGCCCGCAGCCCCCACGTCTGTGGGGCCAAGCAAGCGGTTCCCAAAGAGCTTTAGAACAAGGCATAGTTTTCCCTGCTGGCTCTTTGGGCCTGGGACCCATCTCCAGCCATAGGCCATTTTTGTGCTTGATAGGGCGCCAAGTGGGAAAGGGTGGCTTTGAGGCTGAAGGCAGCAGGAAAGCCTGCAGCCCCCAGGTCTGTGGGGCTACGCAAGCAGTTCCCAAAGAGCTTTAGAACAAGGCATAGTTTTCCCTGCTGGCTCTTTGTTCGGGGGACCCATCTCCAGCCATAGGCCATTTTTGTGCCTGGCGCGGCGCCAAGTGGGAAAGGGTTGTGTCGAGGCTAAAGGCAGCAGGAAAGCCCGCAGCCCCCAGGTCTGTGGGGCTACGCAAGCGGTTCCCAAAGAGCTTTAGAACAAGGCATAGTTTTCCCTGCTGGCTCTCTGGGAGGGGGACCCATCTCCAGCCGTATGGCCATTTTTGTGCCTGGCGCGGCGCCAAGTGGGAAAGGGTTGTGTCGAGGCTAAAGGCAGCAGGAAAGCCCGCAGCCCCCAGGTCTGTGGGGCTACGCAAGCGGTTCCCAAAGAGCTTTAGAACAAGGCATAATTTTCCCTGCTGGCTCTTTGGGCGGGGGACCCATCTCCAGCCGTATGGCCATTTTTGTGCCTGGCGCGGCGCCAAGTGGGAAAGGGTGCTGTCGAGGCTGAAGGCAGCAGGAAAGCCCGCAGCCCCAAGGTCTGTGGGGCTACGCAAGCGGTTCCCAAAGAGCTTTAGAACAAGGCATAGTTTCCCCTGCTGGCTCTTTGGGCGGGGGACCCATCTCCAGCCGTATGGCCATTTTTGTGCCTGGCCCGGCGCCAAGAGGGAAAGGGTGGTGTCGAGGCTAAAGGCAGCAGGAAAGCCTGCAGCCCCCAGGTCTGTGGGGCTACGCAAGCGGTTCCCAAAGAGCTTTAGAACAAGGCATAGTTTTCCCTGCTGGCTCTTTGGGCATGGGACCCATCTCCAGCCATATGGCCATTTTTGTGCCTGGCCCGGCGCCAAGAGGGAAAGGGTGGTGTCGAGGCTGAAGGCAGCAGGAAAGCCCGCAGCCCCCACGTCTGTGGGGCTACGCAAGCGGTTCCCAAAGAGCTTTAGAACAAGGCATAGTTTTCCCTGCTGGCTCTTTGGGCATGGGACCCATCTCCACCCATAGGCCATTTTTGTGCCTGATAGGGCGCCAAGTGGGAAAGGGTGGCTTTGAGGCTGAAGACAGCAGGAAAGCCTGCAGCCCCCAGGTCTGTGGGGCTACGCAAGCGGTTCCCAAAGAGCTTTAGAACAAGGCATAGTTTTCCCTGCTGGCTCTTTGGGTGGGGGACCCATCTCCAGCCGTATGGCTATTTTTGTGCCTGACGCGGTGCGTAGTGGCATAGGGTGGTTTTGAGGCTGAAGGCAGCAGGAAAGCCCGCAGCCCCCACGTCTGTGGGGCCAAGCAAGCGGTTCCCAAAGAGCTTTAGAACAAGGCATAGTTTTCCCTGCTGGCTCTTTGGGCGGGGGACCCATCTCCAGCCGTATGGCCATTTTTGTGCCTGGCGCGGTGCGTAGTGGGAAAGGGTGGTTTTGACGCTGAAGGCAGCAGGAAAGCCCGCAGCCCCCAGGTCTGTGCGGCTACGCAAGCGGTTCCCAAAGAGCTTTAGAACAAGGCATAGTTTTCCCTGCTGGCTCTTTGGGCATGGGACCCATCTCCAGCCGTATGGCCATTTTTGTCCCTGGCCCGGCGCCAAGTGGGAAAGGGTGGCTTTGAGGCTGAAGGCAGCAGGAAAGCCCGCAGCCCCCAGGTCTGTGGGGCTACGCAAGCGGTTCCCAAAGAGCTTTAGAACAAGGCATAGTTTTCCCTGCTGGCTCTTTGGGCGGGGGACCCATCTCCAGCCGTATGGCCATTTTTGTGCCTGATAGGGCGCCAAGTGGGAAAGGGTGGTGTCGAGGCTGAAGACAGCAGGAAAGCCCGCAGCCCCCACGTCTGTGGGGCTACGCAAGCGGTTCCCAAAGAGCTTTAGAACAAGGCATAGTTTTCCCTGCTGTCTCTTAGGGCATGGGACCCATCTCCACCCATAGGCCATTTTTGTGCCTGATAGGGCGCTAAGTGGGAAAGGTTGGCTTTGAGGCTGAAGACAGCAGGAAAGCCTGCAGCTCCCAGGTCTGTGGGGCTACGCAAGCGGTTCCCAAAGAGCTTTAGAACAAGGCATAGTTTTCCCTGCTGGCTCTTTGGGTGGGGGACCCATCTCCAGCCGTATGGCCATTTTTGTGCCTGGCGCGGCGCCAAGTGGGAAAGGGTGGTGTCGAGGCTGAAGGCAGCAGGAAAGCCCGCAGCCCCCAGGTCTGTGCGGCTACGCAAGCGGTTCCCAAAGAGCTTTAGAACAAGGCATAGTTTTCCCTGCTGGCTCTTTGGGTGGGGGACCCATCTCCAGCCGTATGGCCATTTTTGTGCCTGGCGCGGTGCGTAGTGGCATAGGGTGGTTTTGAGGCTGAAGCAGCCGGAAAGCCCGCAGCCCCCACGTCTGTGGGGCCAAGCAAGCGGTTCCCAGAGAGCTTTAGAACAAGGCATAGTTTTCCCTGCTGGCTCTTTGGACATGGGACCCATCTCCAGCCATAGGCCATTTTTGTAGCTAGCGCGACGCCAAGTGGGAAAGGGTGGCTTTGAGGCTGAAGGCAGCAGCAAAGCCCGCAGCCCCCAGGTCTGTGGGGCTACGCAAGCGGTTCCCAAAGAGCTTTAGAACAAGGCATAGTTTTCCCTGCTGGCTCTTTGGGCGGGGGACCCATCTCCAGCCGTATGGCCATTTTTGTGCCTGATAGGGCGCCAAGTGGGAAAGGGTGGTGTCGAGGCTGAAGACAGCAGGAAAGCCTGCAGCCCCCAGGTCTGTGGGGTTACGCAAGCGGTTCCCAAAGAGCTTTAGAACAAGGCATAGTTTTCCCTGCTGGCTCTTTGGGCGGGGGACCCATCTCCAGCCGTATGGCCATTTTTGAGCCTGGCGCGGTGCCCAGTGGGAAAGGGTGGCTTTGAGGCTGAAGGCAGGAGCAAAGCCTGCAGCCCCCAGGTCTGTGGGGCTACGCAAGCGGTTCCCAAAGAGCTTTAGAACAAGGCATAGTTTTCCCTGCTGGCTCTTAGGGCGGGGGACCCATCTCCAGCCGTATGGCCATTTTTGAGCCTGGCGCGGCGCCAAGTGGGAAAGGGTGGTGTCGAGGCTGAAGGCAGCAGGAAAGCCCGCAGCCCCCAGGTCTTTGGGGCTACGCAAGCGGTTCCCAAAGAGCTTTAGAACAAGGCATAGTTTTCCCTGCTCGCTCTTTGGGCGGGGGACCCATCTCCAGCCGTATGGCCATTTTTGTGCCTGGCGAAGCCCCAAGAGGGAAAGGCTGGCTTTGAATCTGAAGGCAGCAGGAAAGCCCGCAGCCCCCAGGTCTGTGGGGCTACGCAAGCGGTTCCCAAAGAGCTTTAGAACAAGGCATAGTTTTCCCTGCTGGCTCTCTGGGCGGGGGACCCATCTCCAGCCGTATGGCCATTTTTGAGCCTGGAGCAGTGCCAAGTGGGAAAGGGTGGTTTTGAGGGTGAAGGCAGCAGGAAAGCCCGCAGCCTCCAGGTCTGTGGGGCTACGCAAGCGGTTCCCAAAGAGCTTTAGAACAAGGCATAGTTTTCCCTGCTGGCTCTCTGGGAGGGGGACCCATCTCCAGCCGTATGGCCATTTTTGTGCCTGATAGGGCGCTAAGTGGGAAAGGTTGGCTTTGAGGCTGAAGACAGCAGGAAAGCCTGCAGCTCCCAGGTCTGTGGGGCTACGCAAGCGGTTCCCAAAGAGCTTTAGAACAAGGCATAGTTTTCCCTGCTGGCTCTTTGGGTGGGGGACCCATCTCCAGCCGTATGGCCATTTTTGTGCCTGGCGCGGCGCCAAGTGGGAAAGGGTGGTGTCGAGGCTGAAGGCAGCAGGAAAGCCCGCAGCCCCCAGGTCTGTGCGGCTACGCAAGCGGTTCCCAAAGAGCTTTAGAACAAGGCATAGTTTTCCCTGCTGGCTCTTTGGGTGGGGGACCCATCTCCAGCCGTATGGCCATTTTTGTGCCTGGCGCGGTGCGTAGTGGCATAGGGTGGTTTTGAGGCTGAAGCAGCCGGAAAGCCCGCAGCCCCCACGTCTGTGGGGCCAAGCAAGCGGTTCCCAGAGAGCTTTAGAACAAGGCATAGTTTTCCCTGCTGGCTCTTTGGACATGGGACCCATCTCCAGCCATAGGCCATTTTTGTAGCTAGCGCGACGCCAAGTGGGAAAGGGTGGCTTTGAGGCTGAAGGCAGCAGCAAAGCCCGCAGCCCCCAGGTCTGTGGGGCTACGCAAGCGGTTCCCAAAGAGCTTTAGAACAAGGCATAGTTTTCCCTGCTGGCTCTTTGGGCGGGGGACCCATCTCCAGCCGTATGGCCATTTTTGTGCCTGATAGGGCGCCAAGTGGGAAAGGGTGGTGTCGAGGCTGAAGACAGCAGGAAAGCCTGCAGCCCCCAGGTCTGTGGGGTTACGCAAGCGGTTCCCAAAGAGCTTTAGAACAAGGCATAGTTTTCCCTGCTGGCTCTTTGGGCGGGGGACCCATCTCCAGCCGTATGGCCATTTTTGAGCCTGGCGCGGTGCCCAGTGGGAAAGGGTGGCTTTGAGGCTGAAGGCAGGAGCAAAGCCTGCAGCCCCCAGGTCTGTGGGGCTACGCAAGCGGTTCCCAAAGAGCTTTAGAACAAGGCATAGTTTTCCCTGCTGGCTCTTAGGGCGGGGGACCCATCTCCAGCCGTATGGCCATTTTTGAGCCTGGCGCGGCGCCAAGTGGGAAAGGGTGGTGTCGAGGCTGAAGGCAGCAGGAAAGCCCGCAGCCCCCAGGTCTTTGGGGCTACGCAAGCGGTTCCCAAAGAGCTTTAGAACAAGGCATAGTTTTCCCTGCTCGCTCTTTGGGCGGGGGACCCATCTCCAGCCGTATGGCCATTTTTGTGCCTGGCGAAGCCCCAAGAGGGAAAGGCTGGCTTTGAATCTGAAGGCAGCAGGAAAGCCCGCAGCCCCCAGGTCTGTGGGGCTACGCAAGCGGTTCCCAAAGAGCTTTAGAACAAGGCATAGTTTTCCCTGCTGGCTCTCTGGGCGGGGGACCCATCTCCAGCCGTATGGCCATTTTTGAGCCTGGAGCAGTGCCAAGTGGGAAAGGGTGGTTTTGAGGGTGAAGGCAGCAGGAAAGCCCGCAGCCTCCAGGTCTGTGGGGCTACGCAAGCGGTTCCCAAAGAGCTTTAGAACAAGGCATAGTTTTCCCTGCTGGCTCTCTGGGAGGGGGACCCATCTCCAGCCGTATGGCCATTTTTGTGCCTGGCGCGGCGCCAAGTTGGAAAGGGTTGTGTCGAGGCTAAAGGCAGCAGGAAAGCCCGCAGCCCCCAGGTCTGTGGGGCTACGCAAGCGGTTCCCAAAGAGCTTTAGAACAAGGCATAATTTTCCCTGCTGGCTCTTTGGGCGGGGGACCCATCTCCAGCCGTATGGCCATTTTTGTGCCTGGCGCAGCGCCAAGTGGGAAAGGGTGGTTTTGAGGCTGAAGGCAGCAGCAAAGCCTGCAGCCCCCAGGTCTGTGGGGCTACGCAAGCGGTTCCCAAAGAGCTTTAGAACAAGGCATAGTTTTCCCTGCTGGCTCTTTGGGCGGGGGACCCATCTCCAGCCGTATGGCCATTTCTGTGCCTGGCCGGGGGCGAAGTGGGAAAGGGTGGTTTTGAGGCTGAAGGCAGCAGGAAAGCCCGCAGCCCCCAGGTCTGTGGGGCCAAGCAAGCGGTTCCCAAAGAGCTTTAGAACAAGGCATAGTTTTCCCAGCTGGCTCTTAGGGCATGGGACCCATCTCCAGCCATAGGCCATTTTTGTGCCTGGCGCGGCGCCAAGTGGGAAAGGGTGCTGTCGAGGCTGAAGGCAGCAGGAAAGCCCGCAGCCCCAAGGTCTGTGGGGCTACGCAAGCGGTTCCCAAAGAGCTTTAGAACAAGGCATAGTTTTCCCTGCTGGCTCTTTGGGCGGGGGACCCATCTCCAGTCGTATGGCTATTTTTATGCCTGGCGCGTTGCGTAGTGGGAAAGGGTGGTTTTGAGGCTGAAGGCAGCAGGAAAGCCTGCAGCCCCCAGGTCTGTGGGACTACGCAAGCGGTTCCCAAAGAGCTTTAGAACAAGGCATAGTTTTCCCTGCTGGCTCTTTGGGCGGGGGACCCATCTCCAGCCGTATGGCCATTTTTGAGCCTGGCGCGGTGCCCAGTGGGAAAGGGTGGCTTTGAGGCTGAAGGCAGGAGCAAAGCCTGCAGCCCCCAGGTCTGTGCGGCTACGCAAGCGGTTCCCAAAGAGCTTTAGAACAAGGCATAGTTTTCCCTGCTGGCTCTTTGGGCGGGGGACCCATCTCCAGCCATAGGCCATTTTTGTGCCTGGCGCGGCGCCAAGTGGGAAAGGGTGGTGTCGAGGCTGAAGGCAGCAGGAAAGCCCGCAGCCCCCAGGTCTGTGGGGCTACGCAAGCGGTTCCCAAAGAGCTTTAGAACAAGGCATAGTTTTACCTGCTGGCTCTTTTGGCAGGGGACCCATCTCCAGCCGTATGGCCATTTTTGTGCCTGGCGCGGCGCCAAGTGGGAAAGGGTTGTTTTGAGGCTGAAGGCGTCACGAAAGCCTGCCGTCCGAGGGTTTCTTAATGCCTTTTCTTAATGATGTCTCCACAGTGTGAAGTTTTGCAGGATTTGAAAAAGTAATAGACACAGTGAAATTGAGTCTATTGGAAACTTCCATACTTTTCCCTCCCTCTAAAATCTCTGCTGTCCTGTAGTATCCACTGCCTGCAACTGCTGTTGCAGGAGCAGCCAGATTGGTATCAAATTTAGAAAAAAGGGACATCATTAAGAGGATTCACTCGCCTTATTTTTCACCGGTGTGGCCAGTAAAGAAACCAAAAAGGCAATGGCGTTTCACAGTAGATTACGGAAAATTAAACGCCAACACTGCACCTCTGACCGCTGCTGTTCCGAATATCGCGGAAATTGTGACAATGATAAAAGGAGCTGCCCATCCTTGCAGGGTTGCCTTAGATTTTAAAGACATATTTTTTTATGATTCTCCTCCTTGAGCAGGACAAAGCGCAGTTTGCATTCACATGGAAAGGAGTCCAATATACCTTTAACCGCTTTCCGCAAGGATACAAACATTCCCCCACTATTGCCCATAATGCTTTGGCTAAAGTGCTATCAGAGATTCCTGTTTCACAGGGATGTACAGTATACCAATATATTATTGATGACATCTTAATAGGGGAGAGAACCAAGAAAGTGTACAAGACATGATGGAAAACATCCGAAAAACATTATCAGATTTGGGATTGGAAATTCCCGACTCAAAGTGTCAGGGACCCGCACAGGAAGTTAAATTCCTGGGGGTCTGGTGGATTAAGGGAGCTGCTTCTGTCCCTCAGGATACCCTGAAAAAATAGAACATGGACAGAATCCTTCCAGCACGAAGGAGTTACAGCAAGTCCTGGGAACTTTAAGTTATTAGCGTAAACACATCCCTGGCTTTTCCATCATTGCTCGCCCCCTTTATTGTTTGCTCAAAAAAGGTAAATCCTGGGAGTCGACTGAACAACACACTAATGCACTAGAATTGCTAATAAAAGAGCTAAGGTTATTCCAACAACTTGGCCCCATACATCCAACTGACCCTGTCCATGTAGAATGGGGGCTCAGTGAACATGGTTCCCATTGTAATTTATGCCAGAAGGGACCAGCAGGACCGGAGAGACCATTAGAATTTAGCTCTCACGCCTTTAATGATACTGAGAGCAGCTATTCAGACCTGGAGAAGGGTTTACTGTCCCTGGTGCGAGCATTGCAACGAGCAGAGCAGATAAGGAGACAACAGAGCGTGATTGTTCGGGGCCCTTTTCGCCTCCCAGATGTGGTCCTTAAAGGGACACCACCACCAGCTGGCATTGCCCAGAAACCCACAGTTCGAAAGTGGTATGCTTATTTAGAAGGCATTAATGATATCATGCCAGTCTCTGAAGGTAGTATCAAAGTATCCATGCTCCAGAAGGATAGAGATGGTGCCCTATTGTTCCAATCCCCACCAAACAGACCATCTCCAATCCAAGAAGCACCTCCTCTGAAAGCAGGCAGTGATCTTACAGGAGTGTGGTTTACTGGTGTGTCATCTCACCGTGAGAACAGCAAGTGGAAATACAAGGCCGTAGCACTGGAAGTAGCAACGGGGGAAAGAGCAATTGAAACAGGAGAAGGTAGGGCACAAGTAGGGGAACTCAGAGCCGTCCTACTAGCTGCACAACATGGAGCTACTTACATTTACACTGACTCATATGCTGTTTTTAAAGGAGCCACTGAATGGCTAGGACACTGGGCAGCCAATGATTGGCAGGTGAATAGAGTCCCGATCTGGGAGACAGACAGTTGGAAGCAACTGTTGGAAATAGGAGGACAGAGACCATTGCACATTGCTTGGGTAAAAGGCCACGATCGTTCAAACTCGATCACTGCTCAGTTCAACCAACAGGTAGATAGCCTCACGCGGCTACAACAAATTGACACTGTAGATGATGGTCGGGAATGGTTACATATTAAGCCTGGCCATACAGGCCGTGCTGATCTGTATCAGGAAGGTCTAGCCCGGGGGTGGCCTGTGTCGGTTAAGCTGTGCGAACAAGTAGTAACTGCCTGGTCACAATGTCGCCTACGACTCAGCAAAGATCATCCGAGTAAGGCGCCTCCCTTACACATGCGGGACAAGAAAATGTTGTGGCATTCATGGCAGATTGATTATATTGGGCCCTTGAGATCATCAGGTGGGAAAAGATATGTCCTAGTCGGAGTGGAGATTATCTCCAGCCTCAGTATGGCCACTGGCTTCAAATCAGTTGCTGGGGACAACACAGTGAAAGGCCTAAAAGGGTGGCTCAGCACACTTCCCCTTCCCGAGGAAATCCAAAGTGATAACGGTTCACACTTTACCGCTACAGTGGTACAAGATTGGGCCAAAGAAGAAGGGATTCGATGGGTATTTCATACTCCCTATTATCCTCAGGCTAATGGCATTGTTGAATGCACCAACGGATTGGTTAAGCGTTTTGCAAAAACTCATAAATCATAAGGGAAGGTGAAGAAGGCACCTTGCCCACCGAAATTCGAAAAGTAATATGGGATAACGCAATTGAGTTTGAGAGAAAATTTCAATCCTGGTGGTATCTGGTTAATTTCACCTACGATCCCACTGAGAGCAAAGCCACAGCTTTTGTCTTAACGATACGCAATGCCTCAGTATCCACCATATACCCAATCATCGCACTGGGGTTGAATCATCAAGGAGCTCTACTCTATCCAACACAGCACAGAGGTTGGGCACGACAAAATGAGACTAAATGGCAAACTGCTGATGTTGACGCATGCGTTTCACGAGACCAACAAGGATTCATTTGTGAGAGTAATACTCTCAAAGCACAAGACCTTTGTCTTGACACCAACCAGAATGCTTGTCACTTTGAGACACATCCCGATGAAACCCCAGAGACTGTGCTTGACTATATTGGGAAAGGGTGCGTTAGCATGAGGTCTCCCTGTAGTCTTGTATTATAGACGAGAAAGGCTTGAGACCATGGCCACTCTGGGTCTCTTTGACTACAAACAACAGGGAATAAAAAGGTGAAACTGAATAGCATCAATTCCATCTGCCAATTCGGCATTTTAGAATTTGGGCCTCCAAATAGCCATACATCATAAAAGTAGTATTATTGCCAGGTTCAATGTCAGGATTCCCTGGAGACATTCAAAGGTAGCGTAGGCCAATCCGTCTGTACAGCTCATCCAAGGTTCCTGTAAGACATAAAGGAAAAGAAAATCTGCTCGGTCTTATTCGACCGACGGGGTTAAAAAGAAGGTGCGGTCCACCGGGTGCTGATCCGGTGTATCTTCCCTGAACAATCCTTGGCTTCCCATGCATAGGGATTTTTGGGAGTAGCTAGCACCATTGGCACCGTCCCATTTTGAGGCATTTTCACTAGCACAGGTAGTCCAGGGTGAAATCTTCCGGGGTATTTTCCCGGTTCATTGGCAGCCTTTGGCGAGATAATATTGGCAGGTACACAGAAAGCTTTCATTTTAGGACAGCCGTCTCCACTCCATTTGTTATTTAGTTGATAGATGGCATCATCCAATCGCAAATGCCAACCAGGTTCATGACTTTTTGCAAAACGCTTAACCAATCTATTGGTGCGTTCAACAATGCCATTAGCCTGGGGATAACAGGGAGTATGAAATACCCATCGAATCCCTTCTTCCTTGGCCCAATCTTGTACCACCGAAGCCGTAAAGTGTGAAACGTTATCACTCTGGATTTCGTCGGGAAGGGGAAGTGTGCTGAACCACCCTGTTAGGCCTTTCACTGTGTTGTCCCTCGTAGCTGGTTTGAAACTGCTGGCCATACTGAGGCTGGAGATAATCTCCACTCCTACCAGGACATATCTTTTCCCACCTGATGATCTCAAGGGCCCAATATAATCAAGCTGCCATGAATGCCACAACGCTTTCTTGTCCCGCATGTGTAAGGGAGGCGCCTTACTCGGATGATCTTTGCTGAGTCGTAGGCGACATTGTGAACAGGCAGTTACTATTTGTTCGCACAGCTTAACTGACACAAGCCACCCACCTTCCCGATACAGGTCAGGACGGCCTGTGCGGCCACGTTTAACATGTAACGATTCAAGTAAGCGTTCCCATTCCCGACCATCATCTACAATGTCAATTTGTTGTAGCCGCGTGAGGCCATCTACCTGTTGGTTGAACTGAGCAGTGATCGAGTTTGAACGATCGTGGCCTTTTACTCAAGCAATGTGCAATGGTCTCTGTCCTCCTATTTCCAACAGTTGCTTCCAATTATCTGTCTCCCAAACTGGGACTCTATTCACCTGCCAATCGTTGGCTGCCCAGTGTCCTAGCCATTCAGTGGCTCCTTTAAGAACAGCATATGACTCAGCGTAAAAGGAGGTGGCTCCATGTTGTGCAGCTAGTAGGACAGCTCTGAGTTCCCCTACCCTCCCCTATTTCAATTGCTCTTTCTCCCGTTGTTACTTCCAGTGCTACGGCCTTATATTTGCACTTATTTTTTTAACAGTGAGATGACGCACCAGTAAACCACACTCCTCTAAGATCACTGCTGTCCCTCAAAGGAGGTGCTTCTTGGATCGGAGATGGTCTGTTTGGTGGGGATTGGAACAATAGGGCACCATCTATATCCTTTGGTATCCTTGTGAAGTAGCCTTGGATACTTTAACACTGCCTTCAGAGACTGGCTTGATTTCATTAATGCCTTCTAAATAAGCATACCACTTTCGAACTGTAGGTCTCTGGGCAATGCCAGCTGGTGGTGGTGTCCCTTTAAGGACCACATCTGGGAGGCGAAAAGGTCCCAGGAAAGATCACACTCTGTTCTCTTCTTATCTGCTCTGCTCGTTGCAACGCTCGCACCAGGGACAGTAAACCCTTCTCCAGGTCTGAATAGCTGCATTCAGTATCATTGAAGGAGTGGGAGCAAAATTCTAATGGTCTCTCCGGTCCTGCTGGTCCCTTCTGCCATAAATTACAACGGGAACCATGTTCACTGAGCCCCCATTCTACATGGACAGGGTCAGTTGGATGTATGGGGCCAAGTTGTTGGAATAACCTTAGCTCCTTTATTAGTAATTGCAGAGCATTAGTGTGTTGTTCAGTCCACACCCAGGATTTACCCTTTTTTGGCAAGCTATGAAGGGGGCGAGCAATGATGGAAAAGCCAGGGATGTGTTTACGCCAATAACTTAAAGTTCCCAGGACCTGCTGTAACTCCTTCGTGCTGGAAGGATTCTGTCCATGTTCTATTTTTTCAGGGTATCCTGAGGGACAGAAGCAGCTCCCTTAATCCACCAGACCCCCAGGAATTTAACTTCCTGTGCGGGTCCCTGACACTTTGAGTCGGGTCTACGTGAGGCACCCACTAACACTTCTGCCCTAGTCATTCGCTGCTCTCCCGGCAACCAGAGGTTAATTTTTGCAGTGGGGCATGTTTTTACCACACCATCAATTCCTGTGAAGTTGACTCTGCGTCGGGTGGGATTTATACCTAGAAGTTGTGCCGTTTCGTTAGTGATTGCAGACATTTGGGCTCCGGTATCAATAATAAAATTTACCAATATCTTCCGGGGTCCAACAGGAATGACAATAACGGGTTCGGAGTCTTTATGAGAGCGCCATTGGATTGCTAGTACCTGCCCGACAGGGTTGCTCAGTGCCCTCCCCGGGGATAGGAGTGTTGTGGCTGGGACTCTGTCAAATCAATCAAGTTATGTTCCGGTGCAGAAGGCACAGTTTTCTCACGGCTTGGGGATTCTCTGGTTAGACTTTTCTCCCCAGCCGCATTATTCTTTCTAGGTAGAGATTGGACTAGCGTACGGAGATCTCCCGTAGGGTCACCGTGCAAGAATTGTCGGGGCACCCCTAATTGTAGGGCTTTACGCCACAACTCATTCCGGTCCTTATCAGGCTTAAACCTTCCCTCTGATTTAGGGTTTTGAGTGTGAGTTTGGACTTGGCGAACCTTTCGCGGGTGTTCGGAGGATTTCTCACTAGTTTGGCTGGCCCAGCCCATTCGGCGCCCATATTGATCTATTTCCTGTACATTCCAGGTGGGCATGTAGTGACGACGGCCCCGCCCATGAGCACCCCGAGCATCCCGTATACGATCTTGAGTGCGAACAAGGAACGGTTTCAGGCAACCGGGAAGACCACGGATGAGAGGGGCTAATCGATCCGGGTCGATAGGGGCTGACATTGGGGATTTCCGAAATTCCTCTCTGTCATACATGGCTTGCAGACAAGCTGCTTTCCGTACAGCCGCAAACAGATCAGAGTAGCCTGTAGCTCTAATCTCTAACGGCTCCCCCCTCTCTCGCGGATCCATACCCCTTGCCCAATAGGCTGCTCGAGCGGTTAGGGAATAATTATGATCCCCAGGCATAGTGGTTAAAAACACTCCTGGTCCCCAAGAGTCTCCTGCTTCTTCCTCACTCAGCATAATTCTGCCCCCCCCTTCAGAAGAAACTCGCCACACATACTCAACAGCTGACTCTTCTGGTCGCCTCGAATATTTCTCCCTTATTTTTGTTAACTCGGTTGGTGTCCATGGAACGGTACGCACAGTGGTGTGAATTTCATCACCATCATCAACTGCAGTTTCAGTTTTAACCAGAGGACGTAAAGGAAAAACTTGGGATTTCAAAGTAAAAGTCCTTTCCTCCTCATCTTCTTCGTCATCCTCACTATTAGACAAAAAAATCTCCGGTCTGGGTTCCGGAATTTGGATAACACATTAACTTACGAATCTGTTGGACCTGGGTCGAGGGCTGCATTTTATCTAAGAGCCCGGTCACCCTTTCAATAACATTTTAAGTTGGCGATTTTCACTCCCAAGTTGAGCATTCCGGTTTCCTAAACATTCATTCTCACTCACAAGCTTATCGACTTGAGTTCTTAATCTTTCTCCTGTCTCCTTTTGCAAGGCTAATGATGACTTCAGCACCTCATTCTCCGATTTCAGGGTTGCATATTCTACAGCTGAAATCAGATTAGGAGCGGGGGTTTCTCTAGCTTCTTGTTGTGCACAAGATAAACAGGCGCCTAACACAGCACAAATCACACCCTTGCCTTTCCCCGCTCTGAGCTTCTGTGAAACCCGACGCTCTTCAATACGTTCCACCACTTTCTCTTCATCCTTCCAAAATTTTTGGGCCCACTCCTTCCCAGCCTGGGAAGGGGCACAATCATATTTTTGCAGCAGTTTATCCATGGCAATCCTGCCGACTACGCCAAATTCTGTTGCGTGAAACGGGGCCAAGCGGTTTTGGCAGAAGATAAACCCCCTTGCGTTCTAACACTCCTCACCGAGGTGGGAGGCCAGGTGCGGCTGGGTTTCAATTCTGAGTGATGCCCAATTCAGCACTATCAGCCCAATCGCGTTTAATATGTGTTAAACTATTACGATTTGGAGACACTAATAGTGGGCTGCACCTTCAGTCTAGTCGTGCTCCTGAACCAGCACGGCCTCTCTCAAGTTTTGGTCGCGTTCAGTGAGAAAGCGAAACGACTAGCTACTGAAACAGTGCAGTTTATTTAAACAACAGATATACAGGTTCTTTAGGATTGCCGGTGATAAATACACTGTCTGCAAAGCACGTGCAAATAAAGACATTGTTAAATAGACAAACGCGCGACAAAATTATAAACGATACAGCCTGGCTATAAATGTAGGGTAGAGATTCTCTAGAGAAATTTCTAGAGTCCCCGAGAAAGCACTCGGTGTAATCAAAGTCTTACCCAAAGGCGTCCTTATGAGGGGGAAGAAAGGCTCAGCCCGTCGACTGATCCCAGAAAACAGCGGTGGGATTCTTCGCGATGGTGTCTTCCCAGACATTCCCCCTCTCTTGGGCTATTTTTATATTATTTTTTTAACTTCAAAGTGGAGTTTGAGTGACTTTAGTCATATGTACTTTTATTATGATTAATGTACTCAAGGAGGAGTGTTCACACCTCGGGGGCGGATAGCCTCCGGGATGGAGGTGTGTTTTGGTACATTGTGGTGAGCAAAGTTCGCACAAAAGGACAGCATTTCATCAACATTTGACGAAATGTTGGCTCGGGTGGCGTGTAAGCCGCTTATCAGTTCCGTAGTACCATCTCGTCCCCATATCTGCTATTCGTCACAAGGGAAGGCCACGGAACAAGCGCGTTCCGTTCCATCCCTCGTGTAGTTTCGCAAACAACCTTGTACAGGGAATCACAGCTGTTGCATTCTTCGTGTGCTAGCTGCGGCTGTATTCTACCTCAGAAGCCTCTTGATTTTATGACTTTCCTTAATGTGTGAACAATGCTGTATTTTTGTATTCTTGGCCAATTTAGTAATTATTCCACAAGAACACACATTGGTTGCCGATTTATCAACGGGTCTAATCACCAC
This sequence comes from Rissa tridactyla, assembly GCF_028500815.1. Lineage (NCBI taxonomy): Eukaryota > Metazoa > Chordata > Aves > Charadriiformes > Laridae > Rissa > Rissa tridactyla. The sequence goes on from NW_026529631.1 coordinate 65,928, forward strand.
AGGCCAACTGTAATTAAAACCATCTATGTAGACTCTACCAAAGCGGACAAATACAACACTGATTGTTACAAAATTATGGAGCCAAATTCAGATTGCTGGCACAATTTCACTTTCATCAAACCTACAGTAGTGTACTGTATTTGGGGCTACAAGGGCACAGAATTGTTATTTGAATTTATGATTGACTCAAATACACCTGAACTTGCTGAAATGAATCCAGAACCTACACCCCACAAACTCTCAAAGGCTCTCTCTTCTAAGAGAAAAAAAAAAAAACCACCTCTCTCTTTTCTAAGCCCTCCATTAGACTAACTCCTTACATTTTCAACATTGGCCCTTACGTTATTAAACACACACAGGTCAACAACAGGTACTGTTTAATCCCACATATTCCCTCAAACGAGCAGAATTGTCAATGCAGATTAAAATCTCTGCGATCAAACCCACCTGCTCACCATTCCTGAGTACATCTTATGCAGAATGGTCAGCATGGTTACGCAAACGAACTCTTGCCACTTCACACGGACGGAAGAGGGATGCGACTGGTATCTTAGGAACAGGCCTGGGAGTCTTGAATAGTATAGATGCTGAGATACTTGCCAACAAACTAGTCACAACCGCTACTGATCTGGACAAATTAAGACATCCCCTACGGTCCTCTCTATTAGCATTGGGAAACCACCAACGGCTTTTATAGAATATATTGCCTCAATGGGAAGAAACGGGTGAAAAAGACCATCAGCTGATCACAGATGCACTTGGTACAACTCAAACCAATGTTTCCTTGGCTCTTAGTTGTATCCAAGCCCAATTGTGGATGCAATCTATGACAGCCGCAATCATAAGGGAAGGTAAAGAAGGCACCTTGCCCACCGAAATTCGAAAAGTAATATGGGATAACGCAATTGAATTTGAGAAAAAATTTCAGTCCAGGTGGTATCTGGTTAATTTCACCTACGATCCCACTGAGAGCAAAGCCACAGCTTTTGTCTTAACGATACGCAATGCCTCCGTATACACCACATACCCAATCATCGCACTGGGGTTGAATCACCAAGGAGCTCTACTCTATCCAACACAGCACAGAGGTTGGGCACGACAAAATGAGACTAAATGGCAAACTGCTGATGTTGACGCATGCGTTTCACGAGACCAACAAGGATTCTTTTGTGAGAGTAATACTCTCAAAGCACAAGACCTTTGTCTTGACACCAACCAGAATGTTTGTCACTTTGAGACACATCCCGATGAAACCCCAGAGACTGTGCTTGACTATATTGGGAAAGGGTGCGTTAGCATGAGGTCTCCCTGTAGTCTTGTATTCAGAGATGACATAGTAATCACTCAAATCTTTGTGTTTGAACTTTACTAACACAAAGTTACGGGATGCGACTTCAATTATTAAGCTCCTGTTACGTCTTTTCAATTGCTACAACCTAATTATACGTTGATTCGAGATTGTTGCCTACCCCTATCGGAATGAATCTCTCCCTGGTGAAGAAGCTGCTAAAACACAATGAATTGAAGCGACTCTTGAAAGAGGCCCAAGAAAATAGACAGACAACTTTGATTACCGTCCATCATCAGGTTGAAGAAATACACCAAGCGTTGGAAAGAGTGAAGAGAGGCGAAGGACATAGATGGGGAGATCCTCTTTTTGGATGGTCACCGACAGTTACAGGACTTTATAACAAGATGCTTCACTCTGTTGTTGTTTTACTAATACTCACTGTATTGTGCTTTGCTTAGACAATTGTTTTGCATGTTAGACTTTGGATTATGATGAAAAGTTTAAATCGCTTGATCACTCCGCGAGAAGGATTTCCACTTGATATCCCTCAGCACAAGAACACATGTGATCTTTCTTATCAGTGTTGAGTACGTCGACCTTGACTGACTGTAGACAAAGCTTTCCCTGCAGGCTCTTTGCGCGGGGGACCCATCTCCAGCCATATGGCCATTTTTGTGCCTGGCGCGGCGCCAAGTTGGAAAGCGTGGCTTTGAGTCTGAAGACAGCAGGAAAGCCCGCAGCCCCCACGTCTGTGGGGCTACGCAAGCGGTTCCCAAAGAGCTTTAGAACAAGGCATAGTTTTCCCTGCTGACTCCTTGGGCGTGGGACCCATCTCCAGCCGTATGGCCATTTTTGTGCCTGGCGCGGCGCCAAGTGGGAAAGGGTGGTGTCGAGGCTGAAGGCAGCAGGAAAGTCTGCAGCCCCCAGGTCTGTGGGGCTATGCAAGCGGTTCCCAAAGAGCTTTAGAACAAGGCATAGTTTTCCCTGCTGGCTCTTTGGGCATGGGACCCATCTCCAGCCGTATGGCCATTTTTGTGCCTGGCGCGGCGCCAAGTGTGAAAGGGTGGCTTTGAGGCTGAAGGCAGCAGGAAAGCCCGCAGCCCCCACGTCTGTGGGGCCAAGCAAGCGGTTCCCAAAGAGCTTTAGAACAAGGCAGAGTTTTCCCTGCTGGCTCTTTGGGCATGGGACCCATCTCCACCCATAGGCCATTTTTGTGCCTGATAGGGCGCCAAGTGGGAAAGGGTGGCTTTGAGGCTGAAGGCAGCAGGAAAGCCTGCAGCTCCCAGGTCTGTGGGGCTATGCAAGCGGTTCCCAAAGAGCTTTAGAACAAGGCATAGTTTTCCCTGCTGGCTCTTTGGGCGGGGGACCCATCTCCAGCCGTATGGCCATTTTTGTGCCTGGCGCGGCGCCAAGTGGGAAAGGGTGGTGTCGAGGCTGAAGGCAGCAGGAAAGCCCGCAGCCCCCAGGTCTGTGGGGCTACGCAAGCGGTTCCCAAAGAGCTTTAGAACAAGGCATAGTTTTCCCTGCTGGCTCTTTGTTCGGGGGACCCATCTCCAGACGTATGGCTATTTTTGTGCCTGGCGCGGTGCGTAGTGGCATAGGGTGGTTTTGAGGCTGAAGGCAGCAGGAAAGCCCGCAGCCCCCACGTCTGTGGGCCCAAGCAAGCGGTTCCCAGAGAGCTTTAGAACAAGGCATAGTTTTCCCTGCTGGCTCTTTGGGCGGGGGACCCATCTCCAGCCATATGGCCATTTTTGTGCCTGGCGCGGTGCGTAGTGGGAAAGGGTGGTTTTGAGGCTGAAGGCAGCAGGAAAGCCCGCAGCCCCCAGGTCTGTGGGGCCAAGCAAGCGGTTCCCAAAGAGCTTTAGAACAAGGCATAGTTTTCCCTGCTGGCTCTTTGGGCATGGGACCCATCTCCAGCCATAGGCCATTTTTGTGCCTGGCGCGGCGCCAAGTGGGAAAGGGTGGCTTTGAGGCTGAAGGCAGCAGCAAAGCCCGCAGCCCCCAGGTCTGTGGGGCTACGCAAGCGGTTCCCAAAGAGCTTTAGAACAAGGCATAGTTTTCCCTGCTGGCTCTTTGGGCGGGGGACCCATCTCCAGCCGTATGGCCATTTTTGTGCCTGATAGGGCGCCAAGTGGGAAAGGGTGGTGTCGAGGCTGAAGACAGCAGGAAAGCCTGCAGCCCCCAGGTCTGTGGGGCTACGCAAGCGGTTCCCAAAGAGCTTTAGAACAAGGCATAGTTTTCCCTGCTGGCTCTTTGGGCGGGGGACCCATCTCCAGCCGTATGGCCATTTTTGAGCCTGGCGCGGCGCCAGGTGGGAAAGGGTGGCTTTGAGGGTGAAGGCAGGAGCAAAGCCTGCAGCCCCCAGGTCTGTGGGGCTACGCAAGCGGTTCCCAAAGAGCTTTAGAACAAGGCATAGTTTTCCCTGCTGGCTCTTAGGGCGGGGGACCCATCTCCAGCCGTATGGCCATTTTTGAGCCTGGCGCGGCGCCAAGTGGGAAAGGGTGGTGTCGAGGCTGAAGGCAGCAGGAAAGCCCGCAGCCCCCAGGTCTTTGGGGCTACGCAAGCGGTTCCCAAAGAGCTTTAGAACAAGGCATAATTTTCCCTGCTGGCTCTTTGGGCGGGGGACCCATCTCCAGCCATAGGCCATTTTTGTGCTTGATAGGGCGCCAAGTGGGAAAGGGTGGCTTTGAGGCTGAAGGCAGCAGGAAAGCCTGCAGCCCCCAGGTCTGTGGGGCTACGCAAGCAGTTCCCAAAGACCTTTAGAACAAGGCATAGTTTTCCCTGCTGGCTCTTTGTTCGGGGGACCCATCTCCAGCCATAGGCCATTTTTGTGCCTGGCCCGGCGCCCAGTGGAAAGGGTGGCTTTGAGGCTTGAAGGCAGCAGGAAAGCCCGCAGCCCCCAGGTCTGTGGGGCTACGCAAGCGGTTCCCAAAGAGCTTTAGAACAAGGCATAGTTTTCCCTGCTGGCTCTCTGGGAGGGGGACCCATCTCCAGCCGTATGGCCATTTTTGTGCCTGGCGCGGCGCCAAGTGGGAAAGGGTTGTGTCGAGGCTAAAGGCAGCAGGAAAGCCCGCAGCCCCCAGGTCTGTGGGGCTACGCAAGCGGTTCCCAAAGAGCTTTAGAACAAGGCATAATTTTCCCTGCTGGCTCTTTGGGCGGGGGACCCGTCTCCAGCCGTATGGCCATTTTTGTGCCTGGCGCAGCGCCAAGTGGGAAAGGGTGGTTTTGAGGCTGAAGGCAGCAGGAAAGCCCGCAGCCCCCAGGTCTGTGGGGCCAAGCAAGCGGTTCCCAAAGAGCTTTAGAACAAGGCATAGTTTTCCCTGCTGACTCTTTGGGCATGGGACCCATCTCCAGCCATAGGCCATTTTTGTGCTTGATAGGGCGCCAAGTGGGAAAGGGTTGGTTTGAGGCTGAAGACAGCAGGAAAGCCCGCAGCCCCTAGGTCTGTGGGGCTATGCAAGCGGTTCCCAAAGAGCTTTAGAACAAGGCATAGTTTTCCCTGCTGGCTCTCTGGGCGGGGGACCCATCTCCAGCCGTATGGCCATTTTTGAGCCTGGCGCGGCGCCAGGTGGGAAAGGGTGGCTTTGAGGCTGAAGGCAGGAGCAAAGCCCGCAACCCCCAGGTCTGTGGTGCTACGCAAGCGGTTCCCAAAGAGCTTTAGAACAAGGCATAGTTTTCCCAGCTGGCTCTTAGGGCATGGGACCCATCTCCAGCCATAGGCCATTTTTGTGCCTGGCGCGGCGCCAAGTGGGAAAGGGTGCTGTCGAGGCTGAAGGCAGCAGGAAAGCCCGCAGCCCCAAGGTCTGTGGGGCTACGCAAGCGGTTCCCAAAGAGCTTTAGAACAAGGCATAGTTTTCCCTGCTGGCTCTTTGGGCGGGGGACCCATCTCCAGTCGTATGGCTATTTTTATGCCTGGCGCGTTGCGTAGTGGGAAAGGGTGGTTTTGAGGCTGAAGGCAGCAGGAAAGCCTGCAGCCCCCAGGTCTGTGGGGCTACGCAAGCGGTTCCCAAAGAGCTTTAGAACAAGGCATAGTTTTCCCTGCTGGCTCTTTGGGCGGGGGACCCATCTCCAGCCGTATATCCATTTTTGTGCCTGATGCGGCGCAAAGTGGGAAAGGGTGGCTTTGAGGCTGAAGGCAGCAGGAAAGCCCGCAGCCCCCAGGTCTGTGCGGCTACGCAAGCGGTTCCCAAAGAGCTTTAGAACAAGGCATAGTTTTCCCTGCTGGCTCTTTGGGCATGGGACCCAGCTCCAGCCGTATGGCCATTTTTGTGCCTGGCGCGGCGCCAAGAGGGAAAGGGTGGTGTCGAGGCTAAAGGCAGCAGGAAAGCCCGCAGCCCCCAGGTCTGTGGGGCTACGCAAGCGGTTCCCAAAGAGCTTTAGAACAAGGCATAGTTTTCCCTGCTGGCTCTTTGGGCATGGGACCCATCTCCAGCCATATGGCCATTTTTGTGCCTGGCGCGGCGCCAAGAGGGAAAGGGTGGTGTCGAGGCTAAAGGCAGCAGGAAAGCCCGCAGCCCCCAGGTCTGTGGGGCTACGCAAGCGGTTCCCAAAGAGCTTTAGAACAAGGCATAGTTTTCCCTGCTGGCTCTTTGGGCGGGGGACTCATCTCCAGCCGTATGGCCATTTTTGTGCATGGCGCAGCGCCAAGTGGGAAATGGTGGTATCGAGGCTGAAGGCAGCAGGAAAGCCCGCAGCCCCCAGGTCTGTGGGGCTACGCAAGCGGTTCCCAAAGAGCTTTAGAACAAGGCATAGTTTTCCCTGCTGGCTCTTTGGGCATGGGACCCATCTCCACCCATAGGCCATTTTTGTGCCTGATAGGGCGCCAAGTGGGAAAGGGTGGCTTTGAGACTGAAGACAGCAGGAAAGCCTGCAGCCCCCAGGTCTGTGGGGCTACGCAAGCGGTTCCCAAAGAGCTTTAGAACAAGGCATAGTTTTCCCTGCTGGCTCTTTGGGTGGGGGACCCATCTCCAGCCGTATGGCTATTTTTGTGCCTGACGCGGTGCGTAGTGGCATAGGGTGGTTTTGAGGCTGAAGGCAGCAGGAAAGCCCGCAGCCCCCACGTCTGTGGGGCCAAGCAAGCGGTTCCCAAAGAGCTTTAGAACAAGGCATAGTTTTCCCTGCTGGCTCTTTGGGTGGGGGACCCATCTCCAGCCGTATGGCCATTTTTGTGCCTGGCGCGGTGCGTAGTGGGAAAGGGTGGTTTTGACGCTGAAGGCAGCAGGAAAGCCCGCAGCCCCCAGGTCTGTGGGGCTACGCAAGCGGTTCCCAAAGAGCTTTAGAACAAGGCATAGTTTTCCCTGCTGGCTCTTTGGGCGGGGGACCCATCTCCAGCCGTATGGCCATTTTTGTGCCTGGCGTGACACCAAGTGGGTAAGGGTGGTGTCGAGGTTGAAGGCAGCAGCAAAGCCTGCAGCCCCCAGGTCTGTGGGGCCAAGCAAGCGGTTCCCAAAGAGCTTTAGAACAAGGCATAGTTTTCCCTGCTGGCTCTTTGGGCGGGGGACCCATCTCCAGCCATATGGTCATTTTTGTGCCTGGCGCGGTGCGTAGTGGGAAAGGGTGGTTTTGAGGCTGAAGGCAGCAGGAAAGCCCGCAGCCCCCAGGTCTGTGGGGCCAAGCAAGCGGTTCCCAAAGAGCTTTAGAACAAGGCATAGTTTTCCCTGCTGGCTCTTTGGGCATGGGACCCATCTCCAGCCATAGGCCATTTTTGTGCCTGGCGCGGCGCCAAGTGGGAAAGGGTGGCTTTGAGGCTGAAGGCAGCAGCAAAGCCCGCAGCCCCCAGGTCTGTGGGGCTACGCAAGCGGTTCCCAAAGAGCTTTAGAACAAGGCATAGTTTTCCCTGCTGGCTCTTTGGGCGGGGGACCCATCTCCAGCCGTATGGCCATTTTTGTGCCTGATAGGGCGCCAAGTGGGAAAGGGTGGTGTCGAGGCTGAAGACAGCAGGAAAGCCTGTAGCCCCCAGGTCTGTGGGGCTACGCAAGCGGTTCCCAAAGAGCTTTAGAACAAGGCATAGTTTTCCCTGCTGGCTCTTTGGGCGGGGGACCCATCTCCAGCCGTATGGCCATTTTTGAGCCTGGCGCGGCGCCAGGAGGGAAAGGGTGGCTTTGAGGGTGAAGGCAGGAGCAAAGCCTGCAGCCCCCAGGTCTGTGGGGCTACGCAAGCGGTTCCCAAAGAGCTTTAGAACAAGGCATAGTTTTCCCTGCTGGCTCTTAGGGCGGGGGACCCATCTCCAGCCGTATGGCCATTTTTGAGCCTGGCGCGGCGCCAAGTGGGAAAGGGTGGTGTCGAGGCTGAAGGCAGCAGGAAAGCCTGCAGCCCCCAGGTCTTTGGGGCTACGCAAGCGGTTCCCAAAGAGCTTTAGAACAAGGCATAGTTTTCCCTGCTCGCTCTTTGGGCGGGGGACCCATCTCCAGCCGTACGGCCATTTTTGTGCCTGGCGCGGCGCCAAGAGGGAAAGGGTGGTGTCGAGGCTAAAGGCAGCAGGAAAGCCCGCAGCCCCCAGGTCTGTGGGGCTACGCAAGCGGTTCCCAAAGAGCTTTAGAACAAGGCATAATTTTCCCTGCTGGCTCTTTGGGCGGGGGACCCATCTCCAGCCATAGGCCATTTTTGTGCTTGATAGGGCGCCAAGTGGGAAAGGGTGGCTTTGAGGCTGAAGGCAGCAGGAAAGCCTGCAGCCCCCATGTCTGTGGGGCTACGCAAGCAGTTCCCAAAGAGCTTTAGAACAAGGCATAGTTTTCCCTGCTGGCTCTTTGTTCGGGGGACCCATCTCCAGCCATAGGCCATTTTTGTGCCTGGCCCGGCGCCCAGTGGAAAGGGTGGCTTTGAGGCTTGAAGGCAGCAGGAAAGCCCGCAGCCCCCAGGTCTGTGGGGCTACGCAAGCGGTTCCCAAAGAGCTTTAGAACAAGGCATAGTTTTCCCTGCTGGCTCTCTGGGAGGGGGACCCATCTCCAGCCGTATGGCCATTTTTGTGCCTGGCGCGGCGCCAAGTGGGAAAGGGTTGTGTCGAGGCTAAAGGCAGCAGGAAAGCCCGCAGCCCCCAGGTCTGTGGGGCTACGCAAGCGGTTCCCAAAGAGCTTTAGAACAAGGCATAATTTTCCCTGCTGGCTCTTTGGGCGGGGGACCCATCTCCAGCCGTATGGCCATTTTTGTGCCTGGCGCAGCGCCAAGTGGGAAAGGGTGGTTTTGAGGCTGAAGGCAGCAGGAAAGCCCGCAGCCCCCAGGTCTGTGGGGCCAAGCAAGCGGTTCCCAAAGAGCTTTAGAACAAGGCATAGTTTTCCCTGCTGACTCTTTGGGCATGGGACCCATCTCCAGCCTTAGGCCATTTTTGTGCTTGATAGGGCGCCAAGTGGGAAAGGGTTGGTTTGAGGCTGAAGACAGCAGGAAAGCCCGCAGCCCCTAGGTCTGTGGGGCTATGCAAGCGGTTCCCAAAGAGCTTTAGAACAAGGCATAGTTTTCCCTGCTGGCTCTCTGGGCGGGGGACCCATCTCCAGCCGTATGGCCATTTTTGAGCCTGGCGCGGCGCCAGGTGGGAAAGGGTGGCTTTGAGGCTGAAGGCAGGAGCAAAGCCCGCAACCCCCAGGTCTGTGGTGCTACGCAAGCGGTTCCCAAAGAGCTTTAGAACAAGGCATAGTTTTCCCAGCTGGCTCTTAGGGCATGGGACCCATCTCCAGCCATAGGCCATTTTTGTGCCTGGCGCGGCGCCAAGTGGGAAAGGGTGGTGTCGAGGCTGAAGGCAGCAGGAAAGCCCGCAGCCCCAAGGTCTGTGGGGCTACGCAAGCGGTTCCCAAAGAGCTTTAGAACAAGGCATAGTTTTCCCTGCTGGCTCTTTGGGCGGGGGACCCATCTCCAGTCGTATGGCTATTTTTATGCCTGGCGCGTTGCGTAGTGGGAAAGGGTGGTTTTGAGGCTGAAGGCAGCAGGAAAGCCTGCAGCCCCCAGGTCTGTGGGGCTACGCAAGCGGTTCCCAAAGAGCTTTAGAACAAGGCATAGTTTTCCCTGCTGGCTCTTTGGGCGGGGGACCCATCTCCAGCCGTATATCCATTTTTGTGCCTGATGCGGCGCAAAGTGGGAAAGGGTGGCTTTGAGGCTGAAGGCAGCAGGAAAGCCCGCAGCCCCCAGGTCTGTGCGGCTACGCAAGCGGTTCCCAAAGAGCTTTAGAACAAGGCATAGTTTTCCCTGCTGGCTCTTTGGGCATGGGACCCAGCTCCAGCCGTATGGCCATTTTTGTGCCTGGCGCGGCGCCAAGAGGGAAAGGGTGGTGTCGAGGCTAAAGGCAGCAGGAAAGCCCGCAGCCCCCAGGTCTGTGGGGCTACGCAAGCGGTTCCCAAAGAGCTTTAGAACAAGGCATAGTTTTCCCTGCTGGCTCTTTGGGCGGGGGACTCATCTCCAGCCGTATGGCCATTTTTGTGCCTGGCGCGGCGCCAAGTGGGAAATGGTGGTATCGAGGCTGAAGGCAGCAGGAAAGCCCGCAGCCCCCACGTCTGTGGGGCTACGCAAGCGGTTCCCAAAGAGCTTTAGAACAAGGCATAGTTTTCCCTGCTGGCTCTTTGGGCATGGGACCCATCTCCACCCATAGGCCATTTTTGTGCCTGATAGGGCGCCAAGTGGGAAAGGGTGGCTTTGAGGCTGAAGACAGCAGGAAAGCCTGCAGCCCCCAGGTCTGTGGGGCTACGCAAGCGGTTCCCAAAGAGCTTTAGAACAAGGCATAGTTTTCCCTGCTGGCTCTTTGGGTGGGGGACCCATCTCCAGCCGTATGGCTATTTTTGTGCCTGACGCGGTGCGTAGTGGCATAGGGTGGTTTTGAGGCTGAAGGCAGCAGGAAAGCCCGCAGCCCCCACGTCTGTGGGGCCAAGCAAGCGGTTCCCAAAGAGCTTTAGAACAAGGCATAGTTTTCCCTGCTGGCTCTTTGGGCGGGGGACCCATCTCCAGCCGTATGGCCATTTTTGTGCCTGGCGCGGTGCGTAGTGGGAAAGGGTGGTTTTGACGCTGAAGGCAGCAGGAAAGCCCGCAGCCCCCAGGTCTGTGGGGCTACGCAAGCGGTTCCCAAAGAGCTTTAGAACAAGGCATAGTTTTCCCTGCTGGCTCTTTGGGCGGGGGACCCATCTCCAGCCGTATGGCCATTTTTGTGCCTGGCGCGGCACCAAGTGGGTAAGGGTGGTGTCGAGGTTGAAGGCAGCAGCAAAGCCTGCAGCCCCCAGGTCTGTGGGGCTATGCAAGCAGTTCCCAAAGAGCTTTAGAACAAGGCATAGTTTTCCCTGCTGGCTCTTTGGGCATGGGACCCATCTCCAGACGTATGGCCATTTTTGTCCCTGGCCCGGCGCCAAGTGGGAAAGGGTGGCTTTGAGGCTGAAGGCAGCAGGAAAGCCCGCAGCCCCCAGGTCTGTGGGGCTACGCAAGCGGTTCCCAAAGAGCTTTAGAACAAGGCATAGTTTTCCCTGCTGGCTCTTTGGGCGGGGGACCCATCTCCAGCCGTATGGCCATTTTTGTGCCTGATAGGGCGCCAAGTGGGAAAGGGTTGCTTTGAGGCTGAAGACAGCAGGAAAGCCCGCAGCCCCCACGTCTGTGGGGCCAAGCAAGCGGTTCCCAAAGAGCTTTAGAACAAGGCATAGTTTTCCCTGCTGTCTCTTTGGGCATGGGACCCATCTCCACCCATAGGCCATTTTTGTGCCTGATAGGGCGCCAAGTGGGAAAGGGTGGCTTTGAGGCTGAAGACAGCAGGAAAGCCTGCAGCCCCCAGGTCTGTGGGGCTGCGCAAGCGGTTCCCAAAGAGCTTTAGAACAAGGCATAGTTTTCCCTGCTGGCTCTTTGGGTGGGGGACCCATCTCCAGCCGTATGGCCATTTTTGTGCCTGGCGCGGCGCCAAGTGGGAAAGGGTGGTGTCGAGGCTGAAGGCAGCAGGAAAGCCCGCAGCCCCCAGGTCTGTGAGGCTACGCAAGCGGTTCCCAAAGAGCTTTAGAACAAGGCATAGTTTTCCCTGCTGGCTCTTTGGGTGGGGGACCCATCTCCAGCCGTATGGCCATTTTTGTGCCTGGCGCGGTGCGTAGTGGCATAGGGTGGTTTTGAGGCTGAAGGCAGCCGGAAAGCCCGCAGCCCCCACGTCTGTGGGGCCAAGCAAGCGGTTCCCAGAGAGCTTTAGAACAAGGCATAGTTTTCCCTGCTGGCCCTTTGGACATGGGACCCATCTCCAGCCATAGGCCATTTTTGTAGCTAGCGCGACGCCAAGTGGGAAAGGGTGGCTTTGAGGCTGAAGGCAGCAGCAAAGCCCGCAGCCCCCAGGTCTGTGGGGCTACGCAAGCGGTTCCCAAAGAGCTTTAGAACAAGGCATAGTTTTCCCTGCTGGCTCTTTGGGCGGGGGACCCATCTCCAGCCGTATGGCCATTTTTGTGCCTGATAGGGCGCCAAGTGGGAAAGGGTGGTGTCGAGGCTGAAGGCAGCAGGAAAGCCTGCAGCCCCCAGGTCTGTGGGGCTACGCAAGCGGTTCCCAAAGAGCTTTAGAACAAGGCATAGTTTTCCCTGCTGGCTCTTTGGGCGGGGGACCCATCTCCAGCCGTATATCCATTTTTGTGCCTGATGCGGCGCAAAGTGGGAAAGGGTGGCTTTGAGGCTGAAGGCAGCAGGAAAGCCCGCAGCCCCCAGGTCTGTGCGGCTACGCAAGCGGTTCCCAAAGAGCTTTAGAACAAGGCATAGTTTTCCCTGCTGGCTCTTTGGGCATGGGACCCATCTCCAGCCATAGGCCATTTTTGTGCCTGGCGCGGCGCCAAGAGGGAAAGGGTGGTGTCGAGGCTCAAGGCAGCAGGAAAGCCCGCAGCCCCCAGGTCTGTGGGGCTACGCAAGCGGTTCCCAAAGAGCTTTAGAACAAGGCATAGTTTTCCCTGCTGGCTCTTTGGGCGGGGGACCCATCTCCAGCCATATGGCCATTTTTGTGCATGGCGCAGCGCCAAGTGGGAAATGGTGGTATCGAGGCTGAAGGCAGCAGGAAAGCCCGCAGCCCCCAGGTCTGTGGGGCTAAGCAAGCGGTTCCCAAAGAGCTTTAGAACAAGGCATAGTTTTCCCTGCTGGCTCTTTGAGCGGGGGACCCATCTCCAGCCGTATGGCCATTTTTGTGCCTGATAGGGCGCC
>NW_026529632.1:0-78250 GCF_028500815.1 Rissa tridactyla
CTACCAGAAAATGCTTCGCAGGCTGGCGCGGCGGTGCCACGTGGGCGCCGGTGGCGCGGTGGCTGACGGCCGCCGGAAAGCCCGCAGCCCCACGGGCTGTGGGGCCACGCGAGCGGCTGCCAAAGAGCTTTCCAACGAGGCATGGCTTTCCCTCCTGGCTCTTCGGGCGTGGGAGCTTTCGCCAGAGCCCCGGCCCTACCGGAAAATGCTTCGCAGGCTGGCGCAGCAGAGCCACGTGGGCGCCGGTGGCGCCGAGGCTGACGGCCGCCGGAAAGCCCGCAGCCCCACGGGCTGTGGGGCCACGCGAGCGGCTGCCAAAGAGCTTTCCAACGAGGCACGGCTTTCCCTCCTGGCTCTTCGGGCGTAGGAGCTGTCGCCAGAGCCCCGGCCCTACCGGAATATGCTTCGCAGGCTGGCGCAGCAGCGCCACGTGGGCGCCGGTGGCGCCGAGGCTGACGGCCGCCGGAAAGCCCGCAGCCCCACGGGCTGTGGGGCCACGCGAGCGGCTGCCAAAGAGCTTTCCAACGAGGCACGGCTTTCCCTCCTGGCTCTTCGGGCGTGGGAGCTGTCGCCAGAGCCCCAGCCCTACCGGAAAATGCTTCGCAGGCTGGCGCGGCGGTGCCACGTGGGCACCGGTGGCGCCGAGGCTGACGGCCGCCGGAAAGCCCGCAGCCCCACGGGCTGTGGGGCCACGCGAGCGGCTGCCAAAGAGCTTTCCAACGAGGCACGGCTTTCCCTCCTGGCTCTTCGGGCGTGGGAGCTGTCGCCAGAGCCGCGGCCCTACCGGAAAATGCTTCGCAGGCTGGCGCGGCGGTGCCACGTGGGCGCCGGTGGCGCCGAGGCTGACAGACGCCGGAAAGCCCCCAGCCCCACGGGCTGTGGGGCCACGCGAGCGGCTGCCAAAGAGCTTTCCAACGAGGCACGGCTTTCCCTCCTGGCTCTTCGGGCGTGGGAGCTGTCGCTAGAGCCGTGGCCCTACCGGAAAATGCTTCGCAGGCTGGCGCGCCGGTGCCACGTGGGCGCCGTGGCGCCGAGGCTGACGGCCGCCGCAAAGCCCGCAGCCCCACGGGCTGTGGGGCCACGCGAGCGGCTGCCAAAGAGCTTTCCAACGAGGCATGGCTTTCCCTCCTGGCTCTTCGGGCGTGGGAGCTTTCGCCAGAGCCCCGGCCCTACCGGAATATGCTTCGCATGCTGGCGCAGCAGCGCCACGTGGGCGCCGGTGGCACCGAGGCTGACGGCCGCCGCAAAGCCCCCAGCCCCACGGGCTGTGGGGCCACGCAAGCGGCTACCAAAGAGCTTTCCAACGAGGCACGGCTTTTCCTCCTGGCTCTTCGGGCGTGGGAGCTGTCGCCAGAGCCGCGGCCCTACCGGAAAATGCTTCGCAGGCTGGCGCGGCGGCGCCACGTGGGCGCCGGTGGCGCCGAGGCTGACGGCCGCCGCAAAGCCCCCAGCCCCACGCGCTGTGGGGCCACGCGAGCGGCTGCCAAAGAGCTTTCCAACAAGGCACGGCTTTCCCTCCTGGCTCTTCGGGCGTGGGAGCTGTCGCCAGAGCCGCGGCCCTACCGGAAAATGCTTCGCAGGCTGGTGCGGCGGTGCCACGTGGGCGCCGGTGGCGCGGTGGCTGACGGCCGCCGGAAAGCCCGCAGCCCCACGGGCTGTGGGGCCACGCAAGCAGCTGCCAAAGAGCTTTCCAACAAGGCACGGCTTTTCCTCCTGGCTCTTCGGGCGTGGGAGCTGTCGCCAGAGCCGCGGCCCTACCGGAAAATGCTTCGCAGGCTGGCGCGGCGGCGCCACGTGGGCGCCGGTGGCGCCGAGGCTGACGGCCGCCGCAAAGCCCGCAGCCCCACGGGCTGTGGGGCCACACGAGCGGCTGCCAAAGAGCTTTCCAACGAGGCACGGCTTTCCCTCCTGGCTCTTCAGGCATAGGAGCTGTCGCCAGAGCCGCGGCCCTACCGGAAAATGCTTCGCAGGCTGGCGCGGCGGCGCCACGTGGGCGCCGGTGTCACCAAGGCTGACGGCCGCCAGAAAGCCCGCAGCCCCAAGGGCCGTGGGGCCACGCGAGCGGCTGCCAAAAAGATTTCCAACGAGGCACGGCTTTCACTCCTGGCTCTTCGGGCGTGGGAGCTGTCGCTAGAGCCGTGGCCCTACCGGAAAATGCTTCGCAGGCTGGCGCGCCGGTGCCACGTGGGCGCCGGTGGCGCCGAGGCTGACGGCCGCCGCAAAGCCCCGCAGCCCCACGGGCTGTGGGGCCACGCGAGCGGATGCCAAAGAGCTTTCCAACGAGGCATGGCTTTCCCTCCTGGCTCTTCGGGCGTGGGAGCTTTCGCCAGAGCCCCGGCCCTACCGGAATATGCTTCGCAGGCTGGCGCAGCAGCGCCACGTGGGCGCCGGTGGCACCGAGGCTGACGGCCGCCGGAAAGCCCGCAGCCCCACGGGCTGTGGGGCCACGCGAGCGGCTGCCAAAGAGCTTTCCAACGAGGCACGGCTTTCCCTCCTGGCTCTTCGGGCGTGGGAGCTGTCGCCAGAGCCCCAGCCCTACCGGACAATGCGTCGCAGGCTGGCGCAGCAGCGCCACGTGGGCGCAGGTGGCGCCGAGGCTGACGGCCGCCGGAAAGCCCGCAGCCCCACGGGCTGTGGGGCCACGCGAGCGGCTGCCAAAGAGCTTTCCAACGAGGCACGGCTTTCCCTCCTGGCTCTTCGGGCGTAGGAGCTGTCGCCAGAGCCCCGGCCCTACCGGAATATGCTTCGCAGGCTGGCGCAGCAGCGCCACGTGGGCGCCGGTGGCGCCGAGGCTGACGGCCGCCAGAAAGCCCGCAGCCCCACGGGCTGTGGGGCCACGCGAGCGGCTGCCAAAGAGCTTTCCAACGAGGCACGGCTTTCCCTCCTGGCTCTTCGGGCGTAGGAGCTCTCGCCAGAGCCCCGGCCCTACCGGAATATGCTTCGCAGGCTGGCGCAGCAGCGCCACGTGGGCGCCGGTGGCGCCGAGGCTGACGGCCGCCGGAAAGCCCGCAGCCCCACGGGCTGTGGGGCCACGCGAGCGGCTGCCAAAGAGCTTTCCAACGAGGCACGGCTTTCCCTCCTGGCTCTTCGGGCGTGGGAGCTGTCGCCAGAGCCGCGGCCCTACCGGAAAATGCTTCGCAGGCTGGCGCGGCGGTGCCACGTGGGCACCGGTGGCGCCGAGGCTGACGGCCGCCGGAAAGCCCGCAGCCCCACGGGCTGTGGGGCCACGCGAGCGGCTGCCAAAGAGCTTTCCAACGAGGCACGGCTTTCCCTCCTGGCTCTTCGGGCGTGGGAGCTGTCGCCAGAGCCGCGGCCCTACCGGAAAATGCTTCGCAGGCTGGCGCGGCGGTGCCACGTGGGCGCCGGTGGCGCCGAGGCTGACAGACGCCGGAAAGCCCCCAGCCCCACGGGCTGTGGGGCCACGCGAGCGGCTGCCAAAGAGCTTTCCAATGAGGCACGGCTTTCCCTCCTGGCTCTTCGGGCGTGGGAGCTGTCGCTAGAGCCGTGGCCCTACCGGAAAATGCTTCGCAGGCTGGCGCGCCGGTGCCACGTGGGCGCCGGTGGCGCCGAGGCTGACGGCCGCCGCAAAGCCCGCAGCCCCACGGGCTGTGGGGCCACGCGAGCGGCTGCCAAAGAGCTTTCCAACGAGGCATGGCTTTCCCTCCTGGCTCTTCGGGCGTGGGAGCTTTCGCCAGAGCCCCGGCCCTACCGGAATATGCTTCGCATGCTGGCGCAGCAGCGCCACGTGGGCGCCGGTGGCACCGAGGCTGACGGCCGCCGGAAAGCCCGCAGCCCCACGGGCTGTGGGGCCACGCAAGCGGCTACCAAAGAGCTTTCCAACGAGGCACGGCTTTCCCTCCTGGCTCTTCAGGCGTGGGAGCTGTCGCCAGAGCCGCGGCCCTACCGGAAAATGCTTCGCAGGCTGGCGCGCCGGTGCCACGTGGGCGCCGGTGGCGCCGAGGCTGACGGCCGCCGGAAAGCCCGCAGCCCCACGAGCTGTGGGGCCACACGAGCGGCTGCCAAAGAGCTTTCCAACGAGGCACGGCTTTCCCTCCTGGCTCTTCGGGCATGGGAGCTGTCGCCAGAGCCGCGGCCCTACCGGAAAATGCGTCGCAGGCTGGCGCGGCGGTGCCACGTGGGCACCGGTGGCGCCGAGGCTGACGGCCGCCGGAAAGCCCGCACCCCACGGGCTGTGGGCCACACGAGCGGCTGCCAAAGAGCTTTCCAACGAGGCACGGCTTTTCCTCTTGGCTCTTCGGGCGTGGGAGCTGTCGCCAGAGTCGCGGCCCTACCGGAAAATGCTTCGCAGGCTGGCGCGGCGGCGCCACATGGGCGCCGGTGGCGCCGTGGCTGACGGCCGCCGGAAACCCCGCAGCCCCACAGGCTGTGGGGCCACGCGAGCGGCTGCCAAAGAGCTTTCCAACGAGGCACGGCTTTCCCTCCTGGCTCTTCGGGCGTGGGAGCTGTCGCCAGAGCCCCAGCCCTACCGGACAATGCGTCGCAGGCTGGCGCGGCATGCCACGTGGGCGCCGGTGGCGCCGAGGCTGACGGCCGCCGCAAAGCCCCCAGCCCCACGGGCTGTGGGGCCACGCGAGCGGCTGCCAAAGAGCTTTCCAACGAGGCACGGCTTTCCCTCCTGGCTCTTCGGGCGTGGGAGCTGTCGCCAGAGCCGCGGCCCTACCGGAAAATGCTTCGCAGGCTGGCGCGCCGGTGCCACGTGGGCGCCGGTGGCGCCGAGGCTGACAGCCGCCGGAAAGCCCCCCAGCCCCACGGGCTGTGGGGCCACGCGAGCGGCTGCCAAAGATCTTTCCAACGAGGCACGGCTTTCCCTCCTGGCTCTTCGGGCATAGGAGCTGTCGCCAGAGCCGCGGCCCTACCGGAAAATGCTTCGCAGGCTGGCGCGGCGGCGCCACATGGGCGCCGGTGGCGCCGTGGCTGACGGCTGCCGGAAAGCCCGCAGCCCCACGGGCTGTGGGGCCACGCGAGCGGCTGGCAAAGAGCTTTCCAACGAGGCACGGCTTTTCCTCCTGGCTCTTCGGGCGTGGGAGCTGTTGCCAGAGTCGCGGCCCTACCGGAAAATGCTTCGCAGGCTGGCGCGGCGGCGCCACGTGGGCGCCGGTGGCGCCGAGGCTGACGGCCGCCGCAAAGCCCGCAGCCCCACGGGCTGTGGGGCCACGCGAGCGGCTGCCAAAGAGCTTTCCAACGAGGCACGGCTTTCCCTCCTGGCTCTTCGGGCGTGGGAGCTGTCGCCAGAGCCCCAGCCCTACCGGAAAATGCTTCGCAGGCTGGCGCGGCGGTGCCACGTGGGCACCGGTGGCGCCGAGGCTGACGGCCGCCGGAAAGCCCGCACCCCACGGGATGTGGGGCCACGCGAGCGGCTGCCAAAGAGCTTTCCAACGAGGCACGGCTTTCCATCCTGGCTCTTCGGGCGTGGGAGCTGTCGCCAGAGCCGCGGCCCTACCGGAAAATGCTTCGCAGGCTGGCGCGCCGGTGCCACGTGGGCGCCGGTGGCGCCGAGGCTGACGGCCGCCGCAAAGCCCGCAGCCCCACGGGCTGTGGGGCCACGCGAGCGGCTGCCAAAGAGCTTTCCAACGAGGCACGGCTTTTCCTCTTGGCTCTTCGGGCGTGGGAGCTGTCGCCAGAGCCGCGGCCCTACCGGAAAATGCTTCGCAGGCTGGCGCGGCGGCGCCACATGGGCGCCGGTGGCGCCGAGGCTGACGGCCGCCGCAAAGCCCGCAGCCCCACGGGCTGTGGGGCCACACGAGCGGCTGCCAAAGAGCTTTCCAACGAGGCACGGGTTTCCCTCCTGGCTCTTCGGGCATGGGAGCTGTTGCCAGAGCCGCGGCCCTACCGGAAAATGCTTCGCAGGCTGGCGCGGCGGCGCCACATGGGCGCCGGAGGCGCCGTGGCTGACGGCCGCCGAAACCCCGCAGCCCCACAGGCTGTGGGGCCACGCGAGCGGCTGCCAAAGAGCTTTCCAACGAGGCACGGCTTTCCCTCCTGGCTCTTCGGGCGTGGGAGCTGTCGCCAGAGCCCCAGCCCTACCGGACAAAGCGTCGCAGGCTGGCGCGGCATGCCACGTGGGCGCCGGTGGCGCCGAGGCTGACGGCCGCCGCAAAGCCCCCAGCCCCACGGGCTGTGGGGCCACGCGAGCGGCTGCCAAAGAGCTTTCCAACGAGGCACGGCTTTCCCTCCTGGCTCTTCGGGCGTGGGAGCTGTCGCCAGAGCCGCGGCCCTACCGGAAAATGCTTCGCAGGCTGGCGCGCCGGTGCCACGTGGGCGCCGGTGGCGCCGAGGCTGACAGCCGCCGGAAAGCCCCCAGCCCCACGGGCTGTGGGGCCACGCGAGCGGCTGCCAAAGAGCTTTCCAACGAGGCACGGCTTTCCCTCCTGGCTCTTCGGGCATGGGAGCTGTCGCCAGAGCCGCGGCCCTACCGGAAAATGCTTCGCAGGCTGGCGCGGCGGCGCCACATGGGCGCCGGTGGCGCCGTGGCTGACGGCCGCTGGAAAGCCCGCAGCCCCACGGGCTGTGGGGCCACGCGAGCGGCTGGCAAAGAGCTTTCCAACGAGGCACGGCTTTTCCTCCTGGCTCTTCGGGCGTGGGAGCTGTCGCCAGAGTCGCGGCCCTACCGGAAAATGCTTCGCAGGCTGGCGCGGCGGCGCCACGTGGGCGCCGGTGGCGCCGAGGCTGACGGCCGCCGCAAAGCCCGCAGCCCCACGGGCTGTGGGGCCACGCGAGCGGCTGCCAAAGAGCTTTCCAACGAGGCACGGCTTTCCCTCCTGGCTCTTCGGGCGTGGGAGCTGTCGCCAGAGCCGCGGCCCTACCGGAAAATGCTTCGCAGGCTGGTGCGGCGGTGCCACGTGGGCGCCGCTGGCGCCGAGGCTGACGGCCGCCGGAAAGCCCGCAGCCCCACGGGCTGTGGGGCCACGCAAGCGGCTGCCAAAGAGCTTTCCAACGAGGCACGGCTTTCCCTCCTGGCTCTTCAGGCGTGGGAGCTGTCGCCAGAGCCGCGGCCCTACCGGAAAATGCTTCGCAGGCTGGCGCGCCGGCGCCACGTGGGCGCCGGTGGCGCCGAGGCTGACGGCCGCCGGAAAGCCCGCAGCCCCACGGGCTGTGGGGCCACGCCAGCGGCTGCCAAAGAGCTTTCCAACGAGGCACGGCTTTCCCTCCTGGCTCTTCGGGCGTGGGAGCTGTCGCCAGAGCCGCGGCCCTACTGGAAAATGCTTCGCAGGCTGGTGCGGCGGTGCCACGTGGGCGCCGGTGGCGCGGTGGCTGACGGCCGCCGGAAAGCCCGCAGCCCCACGGGCTGTGGGGCCACGCAAGCGGCTACCAAAGAGCTTTCCAACGAGGCACGGCTTTTCCTCCTGGCTCTTCGGGCGTGGGAGCTGTCGCCAGAGCCGCGGCCCTACCGGAAAATGCTTCACAGGCTGGCGCGGCGGCGCCACGTGGGCGCCGGTGGCGACGAGGCTGACGGCCGCCGGAAATCCCGCAGCCCCACGGGCTGTGGGGCCACGCGAGCGGCTGCCAAAGAGATTTCCAACGAGGCACGGCTTTCCCTCCTGGCTCTTCGGGCGTGGGAGCTTTGGCCAGAACGGCGGCCCTACCGGAAAGTGCTTCGCAGGCTGGCGCGGCGGCGCCACGTGGGCGCCGGTGGCGCCGAGGTTGACGGCCGCCGGAAAGCCCACAGCCCCACGGGCTGTGGGGCCACGTGAGCGGCTGCCAAAGAGCTTTCCAACGAGGCACGGCTTTCCCTCCTGGCTCTTCGGGAGTGGGAGCTGTCGCCAGAGACCCAGCCCTACCGGACAATGCTTCGCAGGCTGGCGCGGCGGTGCCACGTGGGCGCCGGTGGCGCCAAGGCTGAAGGCCGCCGCAAAGCCCGCAGCCCCACGGGCTGTGGGGCCACGCGAGCGGCTGCCAAAGAGCTTTCCAACGAGGCACGGCTTTCCCTCCTGGCTCTACCGGCGTGGGAGCTGTCGCCAGAGCCGCGGCCCTACCGGAAAATGCTTCGCAGGCTGGCGCGGCGGTGCCACGTGGGCGCCGGTGGCGCCGAGGCTGACGGACGCCGGAAAGCCCACAGCCCCACGGGCTGTGGGGCCACGCGAGCGGCTGCCAAAGAGCTTTCCAACGAGGCACGGCTTTCCCTCCTGGCTCTTCGGGCGTGGGAGCTGTCGCCAGAGCCGCGGCCCTACCGGAAAATGCTTCGCAGGCTGGCGCGGCGGCGCCACGTGGGCGTTGGTGGCGCCGAGGCTGACGGCCGCCGCAAAGCCCGCAGCCCCACGGGCTGTGGGGCCACGCGAGCGGCTGCCAAAGAGCTTTCCAACGAGGCACGGCTTTTCCTCCTGGCTCTTCGGGCGTGGGAGCTGTCGCCAGAGTCGCGGCCCTACCGGAAAATGCTTCGCAGGCTGGCGCGGCGGCGCCACGTGGCCGTTGGTGGCGCCGAGGCTGACGGCCGCCGCAAAGCCCGCAGCCCCACGGGCTGTGGGGCCACGCGAGCGGCTGCCAAAGAGCTTTCCAACGAGGCACGGCTTTCCCTCCTGGCTCTTCGGGCGTGGGAGCTGTCGCTAGAGCCGTGGCCCTACCGGAAAATGCTTCGCAGGCTGGCGCGCCGGAGCCACGTGGGCGCCGGTGGCGCCGAGGCTGACGGCCGCCGCAAAGCCCGCAGCCCCACGGGCTGTGGGGCCACGCGAGCGGATGCCAAAGAGCTTTCCAACGAGGCATGGCTTTCCCTCCTGGCTCTTCGGGCGTGGGAGCTTTCGCCAGAGCCCCGGCCCTACCGGAATATGCTTCGCAGGCTGGCGCAGCAGCGCCACGTGGGCGCCGGTGGCACCGAGGCTGACGGCCGCCGGAAAGCCCGCAGCCCCACGGGCTGTGGGGCCACGCGAGCGGCTGCCAAAGAGCTTTCCAACGAGGCACGGCTTTCCCTCCTGGCTCTTCGGGCGTGGGAGCTGTCGCCAGAGCCCCAGCCCTACCGGAAAATGCTTCGCAGGCTGGCGCGGCGGTGCCACGTGGGCACCGGTGGCGCCGAGGCTGACGGCCGCCAGAAAGCCCGCAGCACCACGGGCTGTGGGGCCACGCGAGCGGCTGCCAAAGAGCTTTCCAACGAGGCACGGCTTTCCCTCCTGGCTCTTCGGGCGTGGGAGCTGTCGCCAGAGCCGCGGCCCTACCGGAAAATGCTTCGCAGGCTGGCGCGGCGGTGCCACGTGGGCGCCGGTGGCGCCGAGGCTGACGGACGCCGGAAAGCCCCCAGCCCCACGGGCTGTGGGGCCACGCGAGCGGCTGCCAAAGAGCTTTCCAACGAGGCACGGCTTTTCCTCCTGGCTCTTCGGGCGTGGGAGCTGTCGCCAGAGTCGCGGCCCTACCGGAAAATGCTTCGCAGGCTGGCGCGGCGGCGCCACGTGGGCGCCGGTGGCGCCGAGGCTGACGGCCGCCGCAAAGCCCGCAGCCCCACGGGCTGTGGGGCCACGCGAGCGGCTGCCAAAGAGCTTTCCAACGGGGCATGGCTTTCCCTCCTGGCTCTTCGGGCGTGGGAGCTTTCGCCAGAGCCCCGGCCCTACCGGAATATGCTTCGCATGCTGGCGCAGCAGCGCCACGTGGGCGCCGGTGGCACCGAGGCTGACGGCCGCCGCAAAGCCCGCAGCCCCACGGGCTGTGGGGCCACGCGAGCGGCTGCCAAAGAGCTTTCCAACGAGGCACGGCTTTCCCTCCTGGCTCTTCGGGCGTGGGAGCTGTCGCCAGAGCCCCAGCCCTACCGGAAAATGCTTCGCAGGCTGGCGCGGCGGTGCCACGTGGGCACCGGTGGCGCCGAGGCTGACGGCCGCCAGAAAGCCCGCAGCACCACGGGCTGTGGGGCCACGCGAGCGGCTGCCAAAGAGCTTTCCAACGAGGCACGGCTTTCCCTCCTGGCTCTTCGGGCGTGGGAGCTGTCGCCAGAGCCGCGGCCCTACCGGAAAATGCTTCGCAGGCTGGCGCGCCGGTGCCACGTGGGCGCCGGTGGCGCCGAAGCTGACGGCCGCCGGAAAGCCCCCAGCCCCACGAGCTGTGGGGCCACACGAGCGGCTGCCAAAGAGCTTTCCAACGAGGCACGGCTTTCCCTCCTGGCTCTTCGGGCATGGGAGCTGTCGCCAGAGCCGCGGCCCTACCGGAAAATGCTTCGCAGGCTGGCGCGGCGGCGCCACATGGGCGCCGGTGGCGCCGTGGCTGACGGCCGCCGGAAACCCCGCAGCCCCACAGGCTGTGGGGCCACGCGAGCGGCTGCCAAAGAGCTTTCCAACGAGGCACGGCTTTCCCTCCTGGCTCTTCGGGCGTGGGAGCTGTCGCCAGAGCCCCAGCCCTACCGGACAATGCGTCGCAGGCTGGCGCGGCATGCCACGTGGGCGCCGGTGGCGCCGAGGCTGACGGCCGCCGCAAAGCCCCCAGCCCCACGGGCTGTGGGGCCACGCGAGCGGCTGCCAAAGAGCTTTCCAACGAGGCACGGCTTTCCCTCCTGGCTCTTCGGGCGTGGGAGCTGTCGCCAGAGCCGCGGCCCTACCGGAAAATGCTTCGCAGGCTGGCGCGCCGGTGCCACGTGGGCGCCGGTGGCGCCGAGGCTGACAGCCACCGGAAAGCCCCCAGCCCCACGGGCTGTGGGGCCACGCGAGCGGCTGCCAAAGAGCTTTCCAACGAGGCACGGCTTTCCCTCCTGGCTCTTCGGGCATAGGAGCTGTCGCCAGAGCCGCGGCCCTACCGGAAAATGCTTCGCAGGCTGGCGCGGCGGCGCCACATGGGCGCCGGTGGCGCCGTGGCTGACGGCCGCCGGAAAGCCCGCAGCCCCACGGGCTGTGGGGCCACGCGAGCGGCTGGCAAAGAGCTTTCCAACGAGGCACGGCTTTTCCTCCTGGCTCTTCGGGCGTGGGAGCTGTCGCCAGAGCCCCAGCCCTACCGGACAATGCGTCGCAGGCTGGCGCGGCATGCCACGTGGGCGCCGGTGGCGCCGAGGCTGACGGCCGCCGCAAAGCCCCCAGCCCCACGGGCTGTGGGGCCACGCGAGCGGCTGCCAAAGAGCTTTCCAACGAGGCACGGCTTTCCCTCCTGGCTCTTCGGGCGTGGGAGCTGTCGCCAGAGCCGCGGCCCTACCGGAAAATGCTTCCCAGGCTGGCGCGCCGGTGCCACGTGGGCGCCGGTGGCGCCGAGGCTGACAGCCACCGGAAAGCCCCCAGCCCCACGGGCTGTGGGGCCACGCGAGCGGCTGCCAAAGAGCTTTCCAACGAGGCACGGCTTTCCCTCCTGGCTCTTCGGGCATAGGAGCTGTCGCCAGAGCCGCGGCCCTACCGGAAAATGCTTCGCAGGCTGGCGCGGCGGCGCCACATGGGCGCCGGTGGCGCCGTGGCTGACGGCCGCCGGAAAGCCCGCAGCCCCACGGGCTGTGGGGCCACGCGAGCGGCTGGCAAAGAGCTTTCCAACGAGGCACGGCTTTTCCTCCTGGCTCTTCGGGCGTGGGAGCTGTCGCCAGAGTCGCGGCCCTACCGGAAAATGCTTCGCAGGCTGGCGCGGCGGCGCCACGTGGGCGCCGGTGGCGCCGAGGCTGACGGCCGCCGCAAAGCCCGCAGCCCCACGGGCTGTGGGGCCACGCGAGCGGCTGCCAAAGAGCTTTCCAACGAGGCACGGCTTTCCCTCCTGGCTCTTCGGGCGTGGGAGCTGTCGCCAGAGCCGCGGCCCTACCGGAAAATGCTTCGCAGGCTGGTGCGGCGGTGCCACGTGGGCGCCGGTGGCGCGGTGGCTGACGGACGCCGGAAAGCCCGCAGCCCCACGGGCTGTGGGGCCACGCGAGCGGCTGCCAAAGAGCTTTCCAACGAGGCATGGCTTTCCCTCCTGGCTCTTCGGGCGTGGGAGCTTTCGCCAGAGCCCCGGCCCTACCGGAAAATGCTTCGCAGGCTGGCGCAGCAGAGCCACGTGGGCGCCGGTGGCGCCGAGGCTGACGGCCGCCGGAAAGCCCGCAGCCCCACGGGCTGTGGGGCCACGCGAGCGTCTGCCAAAGAGCTTTCCAACGAGGCACGGCTTTCCCTCCTGGCTCTTCGGGCGTAGGAGCTGTCGCCAGAGCCCCGGCCCTACCGGAATATGCTTCGCAGGCTGGCGCAGCAGCGCCACGTGGGCGCCGGTGGCGCCGAGGCTGACGGCCGCCGGAAAGCCCGCAGCCCCACGGGCTGTGGGGCCACGCGAGCGGCTGCCAAAGAGCTTTCCAACGAGGCACGGCTTTCCCTCCTGGCTCTTCGGGCGTGGGAGCTGTCGCCAGAGCCGCGGCCCTACCGGAAAATGCTTCGCAGGCTGGCGCGGCGGTGCCACGTGGGCGCCGGTGGCGCCGAGGCTGACGGACGCCGGAAAGCCCCCAGCCCCACGGGCTGTGGGGCCACGCGAGCGGCTGCCAAAGAGCTTTCCAACGAGGCACGGCTTTTCCTCCTGGCTCTTCGGGCGTGGGAGCTGTCGCCAGAGTCGCGGCCCTACCGGAAAATGCTTCGCAGGCTGGCGCGGCGGCGCCACGTGGGCGCCGGTGGCGCCGAGGCTGACGGCCGCCGCAAAGCCCGCAGCCCCACGGGCTGTGGGGCCACGCGAGCGGCTGCGAAAGAGCTTTCCAACGAGGCACGGCTTTCCCTCCTGGCTCTTCGGGCGTGGGAGCTGTCGCTAGAGCCGTGGCCCTACCGGAAAATGCTTCGCAGGCTGGCGCGCCGGTGCCACGTGGGCGCCGGTGGCGCCGAGGCTGACGGCCGCCGCAAAGCCCGCAGCCCCACTTGCTGTGGGGCCACGCGAGCGGCTGCCAAAGAGCTTTCCAACGAGGCACGGCTTTCCCTCCTGGCTCTTCGGGCGTGGGAGCTTTCGCCAGAGCCCCGGCCCTACCGGAATATGCTTCGCATGCTGGCGCAGCAGCGCCACGTGGGCGCCGGTGGCGCCGAGGCTGACGGCCGCCGCAAATCCCCCAGCCCCACGGGATGTGGGGCCACGCGAGCGGCTGCCAAAGAGCTTTCCAACGAGGCACGGCTTTCCCTCCTGGCTCTTCGGGCGTGGGAGCTGTCGCCAGAGCCGCGGCCCTACCGGAAAATGCTTCGCAGGCTGGCGCGCCGGTGCCACGTGGGCGCCGGTGGCGCCGAGGCTGACGGCCGCCGGAAAGCCCCCAGCCCCACGAGCTGTGGGGCCACACGAGCGGCTGCCAAAGAGATTTCCAACGAGGCACGGCTTTCCCTCCTGGCTCTTCGGGCATGGGAGCTGTCGCCAGAGCCGCGGCCCTACCGGAAAATGCTTCGCAGGCTGGCGCGGCGGCGCCACATGGGCGCCGGTGGCGCCGTGGCTGACGGCCGCCGGAAACCCCGCAGCCCCACAGGCTGTGGGGCCACGCGAGCGGCTGCCAAAGAGCTTTCCAACGAGGCACGGCTTTCCCTCCTGGCTCTTCGGGCGTGGGAGCTGTCGCCAGAGCCCCAGCCCTACCGGACAATGCGTCGCAGGCTGGCGCGGCATGCCACGTGGGCGCCGGTGGCGCCGAGGCTGACGGCCGCCGTAAAGCCCGCAGCCCCACGGGCTGTGGGGCCACGCGAGCGGCTGCCAAAGAGCTTTCCAACGAGGCACGGCTTTCCCTCCTGGCTCTTCGGGCGTGGGAGCTGTCGCCAGAGCCGCGGCCCTACCAGAAAATGCTTCGCAGGCTGGTGCGGCGGTGCCACGTGGGCGCCGGTGGCGCGGTGGCTGACGGCCGCCGGAAAGCCCGCAGCCCCACGGGCTGTGGGGCCACGCGAGCGGCTGCCAAAGAGCTTTCCAACGAGGCATGGCTTTCCCTCCTGGCTCTTCGGGCGTGGGAGCTTTCGCCAGAGCCCCGGCCCTACCGGAAAATGCTTCGCAGGCTGGCGCAGCAGAGCCACGTGGGCGCCGGTGGCGCCGAGGCTGACGGCCGCCGGAAAGCCCGCAGCCCCACGGGCTGTGGGGCCACGCGAGCGGCTGCCAAAGAGCTTTCCAACGAGGCACGGCTTTCCCTCCTGGCTCTTCGGGCGTAGGAGCTGTCGCCAGAGCCCCGGCCCTACCGGAATATGCTTCGCAGGCTGGCGCAGCAGCGCCACGTGGGCGCCGGTGGCGCCGAGGCTGACGGCCGCCGGAAAGCCCGCAGCCCCACGGGCTGTGGGGCCACGCGAGCGGCTGCCAAAGAGCTTTCCAACGAGGCACGGCTTTCCCTCCTGGCTCTTCGGGCGTGGGAGCTGTCGCCAGAGCCGCGGCCCTACCGGAAAATGCTTCGCAGGCTGGCGCGGCGGTGCCACGTGGGCACCGGTGGCGCCGAGGCTGACGGCCGCCGGAAAGCCCGCAGCCCCACGGGCTGTGGGGCCACGCGAGCGGCTGCCAAAGAGCTTTCCAACGAGGCACGGCTTTCCCTCCTGGCTCTTCGGGCGTGGGAGCTGTCGCCAGAGCCGCGGCCCTACCGGAAAATGCTTCGCAGGCTGGCGCGGCGGTGCCACGTGGGCGCCGGTGGCGCCGAGGCTGACAGACGCCGGAAAGCCCCCAGCCCCACGGGCTGTGGGGCCACGCGAGCGGCTGCCAAAGAGCTTTCCAACGAGGCACGGCTTTCCCTCCTGGCTCTTCGGGCGTGGGAGCTGTCGCTAGAGCCGTGGCCCTACCGGAAAATGCTTCGCAGGCTGGCGCGCCGGTGCCACGTGGGGCGCCGGTGGCGCCGAGGCTGACGGCCGCCGCAAAGCCCGCAGCCCCACGGGCTGTGGGGCCACGCGAGCGGCTGCCAAAGAGCTTTCCAACGAGGCATGGCTTTCCCTCCTGGCTCTTCGGGCGTGGGAGCTTTCGCCAGAGCCCCGGCCCTACCGGAATATGCTTCGCATGCTGGCGCAGCAGCGCCACGTGGGCGCCGGTGGCACCGAGGCTGACGGCCGCCGCAAAGCCCGCAGCCCCACGGGCTGTGGGGCCACGCAAGCGGCTACCAAAGAGCTTTCCAACGAGGCACGGCTTTTCCTCCTGGCTCTTCGGGCGTGGGAGCTGTCGCCAGAGCCGCGGCCCTACCGGAATATGCTTCGCAGGCTGGCGCAGCAGCGCCACGTGGGCGCCGGTGGCGCCGAGGCTGACGGCCGCCGGAAAGCCCGCAGCCCCACGGGCTGTGGGGCCACGCGAGCGGCTGCCAAAGAGCTTTCCAACGAGGCACGGCTTTCCCTCCTGGCTCTTCGGGCGTAGGAGCTGTCGCCAGAGCCCCGGCCCTACCGGAATATGCTTCGCAGGCTGGCGCAGCAGCGCCACGTGGGCGCCGGTGGCGCCGAGGCTGACGGCCGCCGGAAAGCCCGCAGCCCCACGGGCTGTGGGGCCACGCGAGCGGCTGCCAAAGAGCTTTCCAACGAGGCACGGCTTTCCCCTCCTGGCTCTTCGGGCGTGGGAGCTGTCGCCAGAGCCGCGGCCCTACCGGAAAATGCTTCGCAGGCTGGCGCGGCGGTGCCACGTGGGCACCGGTGGCGCCGAGGCTGACGGCCGCCGGAAAGCCCGCAGCCCCACGGGCTGTGGGGCCACGCGAGCGGCTGCCAAAGAGCTTTCCAATGAGGCACGGCTTTCCCTCCTGGCTCTTCGGGCGTGGGAGCTGTCGCCAGAGCCGCGGCCCTACCGGAAAATGCTTCGCAGGCTGGCGCGGCGGTGCCACGTGGGCGCCGGTGGCGCCGAGGCTGACAGACGCCGGAAAGCCCCCAGCCCCACGGGCTGTGGGGCCACGCGAGCGGCTGCCAAAGAGCTTTCCAACGAGGCACGGCTTTCCCTCCTGGCTCTTCGGGCGTGGGAGCTGTCGCTAGAGCCGTGGCCCTACCGGAAAATGCTTCGCAGGCTGGCGCGCCGGTGCCACGTGGGCGCCGGTGGCGCCGAGGCTGACGGCCGCCGCAAAGCCCGCAGCCCCACGGGCTGTGGGGCCACGCGAGCGGCTGCCAAAGAGCTTTCCAACGAGGCACGGCTTTCCCTCCTGGCTCTTCGGGCGTGGGAGCTTTCGCCAGAGCCCCGGCCCTACCGGAATATGCTTCGCATGCTGGCGCAGCAGCGCCACGTGGGCGCCGGTGGCGCCGAGGCTGACGGCCGCCGGAAAGCCCGCAGCCCCACGGGCTGTGGGGCCACGCGAGCGGCTGCCAAAGAGCTTTCCAACGAGGCACGGCTTTCCCTCCTGGCTCTTCGGGCGTGGGAGCTGTCGCCAGAGCCGCGGCCCTACCGGAAAATGCTTCGCAGGCTGGCGCGGCGGTGCCACGTGGGCACCGGTGGCGCCGAGGCTGACGGCCGCCGGAAAGCCCGCAGCCCCACGGGCTGTGGGGCCACGCGAGCGGCTGCCAAAGAGCTTTCCAATGAGGCACGGCTTTCCCTCCTGGCTCTTCGGGCGTGGGAGCTGTCGCCAGAGCCGCGGCCCTACCGGAAAATGCTTCGCAGGCTGGCGCGGCGGTGCCACGTGGGCGCCGGTGGCGCCGAGGCTGACAGACGCCGGAAAGCCCCCAGCCCCACGGGCTGTGGGGCCACGCGAGCGGCTGCCAAAGAGCTTTCCAACGAGGCACGGCTTTCCCTCCTGGCTCTTCGGGCGTGGGAGCTGTCGCTAGAGCCGTGGCCCTACCGGAAAATGCTTCGCAGGCTGGCGCGCCGGTGCCACGTGGGCGCCGGTGGCGCCGAGGCTGACGGCCGCCGCAAAGCCCGCAGCCCCACGGGCTGTGGGGCCACGCGAGCGGCTGCCAAAGAGCTTTCCAACGAGGCACGGCTTTCCCTCCTGGCTCTTCGGGCGTGGGAGCTTTCGCCAGAGCCCCGGCCCTACCGGAATATGCTTCGCATGCTGGCGCAGCAGCGCCACGTGGGCGCCGGTGGCACCGAGGCTGACGGCCGCCGCAAAGCCCGCAGCCCCACGGGCTGTGGGGCCACGCAAGCGGCTACCAAAGAGCTTTCCAACGAGGCACGGCTTTTCCTCCTGGCTCTTCGGGCGTGGGAGCTGTCGCCAGAGCCGCGGCCCTACCGGAAAATGCTTCGCAGGCTGGTGCGGCGGTGCCACGTGGGCGCCGGTGGCGCGGTGGCTGACGGCCGCCGGAAAGCCCGCAGCCCCACGGGCTGTGGGGCCACGCAAGCAGCTGCCAAAGAGCTTTCCAACAAGGCACGGCTTTTCCTCCTGGCTCTTCGGGCGTGGGAGCTGTCGCCAGAGCCGCGGCCCTACCGGAAAATGCTTCGCAGGCTGGCGCGGCGGCGCCACGTGGGCGCCGGTGGCGCCGAGGCTGACGGCCGCCGGAAATCCCGCAGCCCCACGGGCTGTGGGGCCACGCGAGCGGCTGCCAAAGAGCTTTCCAACGAGGCACGGCTTTCCCTCCTGGCTCTTCGGGCATAGGAGCTGTCGCCAGAGCCGCGGCCCTACCGGAAAATGCTTCGCAGGCTGGCGCGGCGGCGCCACGTGGGCGCCGGTGTCGCCAAGGCTGACGGCCGCCAGAAAGCCCGCAGCCCCAAGGGCCGTGGGGCCACGCGAGCGGCTGCCAAAAAGATTTCCAACGAGGCACGGCTTTCACTCCTGGCTCTTCGGGCG
This sequence comes from Rissa tridactyla, assembly GCF_028500815.1. NCBI lineage: Eukaryota > Metazoa > Chordata > Aves > Charadriiformes > Laridae > Rissa > Rissa tridactyla. The sequence goes on from NW_026529632.1 coordinate 17,519, forward strand.
TGGGAGCTGTCGCTAGAGCCGTGGCCCTACCGGAAAATGCTTCGCAGGCTGGCGCGCCGGTGCCACGTGGGCGCCGGTGGCGCCGAGGCTGACGGCCGCCGCAAAGCCCGCAGCCCCACGGGCTGTGGGGCCACGCGAGCGGATGCCAAAGAGCTTTCCAACGAGGCATGGCTTTCCCTCCTGGCTCTTCGGGCGAGGGAGCTTTCGCCAGAGCCCCGGCCCTACCGGAATATGCTTCGCAGGCTGGCGCAGCAGCGCCACGTGGGCGCCGGTGGCACCGAGGCTGACGGCCGCCGGAAAGCCCGCAGCCCCACGGGCTGTGGGGCCACGCGAGCGGCTGCCAAAGAGCTTTCCAACGAGGCACGGCTTTCCCTCCTGGCTCTTCGGGCATGGGAGCTGTCGCCAGAGCCGCGGCCCTACCGGAAAATGCTTCGCAGGCTGGCGCGGCGGTGCCACGTGGGCACCGGTGGCGCCGAGGCTGACGGCCGCCGGAAAGCCCGCAGCCCCACGGGCTGTGGGGCCACGCGAGCGGCTGCCAAAGAGCTTTCCAACGAGGCACGGCTTTCCCTCCTGGCTCTTCGGGCGTGGGAGCTGTCGCCAGAGCCGCGGCCCTACCGGAAAATGCTTCGCAGGCTGGCGCGGCGGTGCCACGTGGGCGCCGGTGGCGCCGAGGCTGACGGATGCCGGAAAGCCCCCAGCTCCACGGGCTGTGGGGCCACGCGAGCGGCTGCCAAAGAGCTTTCCAACGAGGCACGGCTTTCCCTCCTGGCTCTTCGGGCGTGGGAGCTGTCGCCAGAGCCGCGGCCCTACCGGAAAATGCTTCGCAGGCTGGCGCGGCGGCGCCACGTGGGCGTTGGTGGCGCCGAGGCTGACGGCCGCCGCAAAGCCCGCAGCCCCACGGGCTGTGGGGCCACGCAAGGGGCTGGCAAAGAGCTTTCCAACGAGGCACGGCTTTTCCTCCTGGCTCTTCGGGAATGGGAGCTGTTGCCAGAGTCGCGGCCCTACCGGAAAATGCTTCGCAGGCTGGCGCGGCGGCGCCACGTGGGCGCCGGTGGCGCCGAGGCTGACGGCCGCCGCAAAGCCCGCAGCCCCACGGGCTGTGGGGCCACGCGAGCGGCTGCCAAAGAGCTTTCCAACGAGGCATGGCTTTCCCTCCTGGCTCTTCGGGCGTGGGAGCTTTCGCCAGAGCCCCGGCCCTACCGGAATATGCTTCGCATGCTGGCGCAGCAGCGCCACGTGGGCGCCGGTGGCACCGAGGCTGACGGCCGCCACAAAGCCCGCAGCCCCACGGGCTGTGGGGCCACGCAAGCGGCTACCAAAGAGCTTTCCAACGAGGCACGGCTTTTCCTCCTGGCTCTTCGGGCGTGGGAGCTGTTGCCAGAGCCGCGGCCCTACCGGAAAATGCTTCGCAGGCTGGCGCGGCGGCGCCACGTGGGCGCCGGTGGCGCCGAGGCTGACGGCCGCCGCAAAGCCCCCAGCCCCACGGGCTGTGGGGCCACGCGAGCGGCTGCCAAAGAGCTTTCCAACAAGGCACGGCTTTCCCTCCTGGCTCTTCGGGCGTGGGAGCTGTCGCCAGAGCCGCGGCCCTACCGGAAAATGCTTCGCAGGCTGGTGCGGCGGTGCCACGTGGGCGCCGGTGGCGCGGTGGCTGACGGCCGCCGGAAAGCCCGCAGCCCCACGGGCTGTGGGGCCACGCAAGCAGCTGCCAAAGAGCTTTCCAACAAGGCACGGCTTTTCCTCCTGGCTCTTCGGGCGTGGGAGCTGTCGCCAGAGCCGCGGCCCTACCGGAAAATGCTTCGCAGGCTGGCGCGGCGGCGCCACGTGGGCGCCGGTGGCGCCGAGGCTGACGGCCGCCGCAAAGCCCGCAGCCCCACGGGCTGTGGGGCCACACGAGCGGCTGCCAAAGAGCTTTCCAACGAGGCACGGCTTTCCCTCCTGGCTCTTCGGGCATAGGAGCTGTCGCCAGAGCCGCGGCCCTACCGGAAAATGCTTCGCAGGCTGGCGCGGCGGCGCCACGTGGGCGCCGGTGTCGCCAAGGCTGACGGCCGCCAGAAAGCCCGCAGCCCCAAGGGCCGTGGGGCCACGCGAGCGGCTGCCAAAAAGATTTCCAACGAGGCACGGCTTTCACTCCTGGCTCTTCGGGCGTGGGAGCTGTCGCTAGAGCCGTGGCCCTACCGGAAAATGCTTCGCAGGCTGGCGCGCCGGTGCCACGTGGGCGCCGGTGGCGCCGAGGCTGACGGCCGCCGCAAAGCCCGCAGCCCCACGGGCTGTGGGGCCACGCGAGCGGATGCCAAAGAGCTTTCCAACGAGGCATGGCTTTCCCTCCTGGCTCTTCGGGCGTGGGAGCTTTCGCCAGAGCCCCGGCCCTACCGGAATATGCTTCGCAGGCTGGCGCAGCAGCGCCACGTGGGCGCCGGTGGCACCGAGGCTGACGGCCGCCGGAAAGCCCGCAGCCCCACGGGCTGTGGGGCCACGCGAGCGGCTGCCAAAGAGCTTTCCAACGAGGCACGGCTTTCCCTCCTGGCTCTTCGGGCGTGGGAGCTGTCGCCAGAGCCGCGGCCCTACCGGAAAATGCTTCGCAGGCTGGCGCGGCGGTGCCACGTGGGCACCGGTGGCGCCGAGGCTGACGGCCGCCGGAAAGCCCGCAGCCCCACGGGCTGTGGGGCCACGCGAGCGGCTGCCAAAGAGCTTTCCAACGAGGCACGGCTTTCCCTCCTGGCTCTTCGGGCATAGGAGCTGTCGCCAGAGCCGCGGCCCTACCGGAAAATGCTTCGCAGGCTGGCGTGGCGGCGCCACGTGGGCGCCGGTGTCGCCAAGGCTGACGGCCGCCAGAAAGCCCGCAGCCCCAAGGGCCGTGGGGCCACGCGAGCGGCTGCCAAAAAGATTTCCAACGAGGCACGGCTTTCACTCCTGGCTCTTCGGGCGTGGGAGCTGTCGCTAGAGCCGTGGCCCTACCGGAAAATGCTTCGCAGGCTGGCGCGCCGGTGCCACGTGGGCGCCGGTGGCGCCGAGGCTGACGGCCGCCGCAAAGCCCGCAGCCCCACGGGCTGTGGGGCCACGCGAGCGGATGCCAAAGAGCTTTCCAACGAGGCATGGCTTTCCCTCCTGGCTCTTCGGGCGTGGGAGCTTTCGCCAGAGCCCCGGCCCTACCGGAATATGCTTCGCAGGCTGGCGCGCCGGTGCCACGTGGGCGCCGGTGGCGCCGAGGCTGACGGCCGCCGGAAAGCCCGCAGCCCCACGGGCTGTGGGGCCACGCCAGCGGCTGCCAAAGAGCTTTCCAACGAGGCACGGCTTTCCCTCCTGGCTCTTCGGGCGTGGGAGCTGTCGCCAGAGCCGCGGCCCTACCGGAAAATGCTTCGCAGGCTGGCGCGGCGGTGCCACGTGGGCACCGGTGGCGCCGAGGCTGACGGCCGCCGGAAAGCCCGCAGCCCCACGGGCTGTGGGGCCACGCGAGCGGCTGCCAAAGAGCTTTCCAACGAGGCACGGCTTTCCCTCCTGGCTCTTCGGGCGTGGGAGCTGTCGCCAGAGCCGCGGCCCTACCGGAATATGCTTCGCAGGCTGGCGCGGCGGTGCCACGTGGGCGCCGGTGGCGCCGAGGCTGACGGACGCCGGAAAGCCCCCAGCCCCACGGGCTGTGGGGCCACGCGAGCGGCTGCCAAAGAGCTTTCCAACGAGGCACGGCTTTCCCTCCTGGCTCTTCGGGCGTGGGAGCTGTCGCCAGAGCCGCGGCCCTACCGGAAAATGCTTCGCAGGCTGGCGCGGCGGCGCCACGTGGGCGTTGGTGGCGCCGAGGCTGACGGCCGCCGCAAAGCCCGCAGCCCCACGGGCTGTGGGGCCACGCGAGCGGCTGGCAAAGAGCTTTCCAACGAGGCACGGCTTTTCCTCCTGGCTCTTCGGGCGTGGGAGCTGTTGCCAGAGTCGCGGCCCTACCGGAAAATGCTTCGCAGGCTGGCGCGGCGGCGCCACGTGGGCGTTGGTGGCGCCGAGGCTGACGGCCGCCGCAAAGCCCGCAGCCCCACGGGCTGTGGGGCCACGCGAGCGGCTGCCAAAGAGCTTTCCAACGAGGCACGGCTTTCCCTCCTGGCTCTTCGGGCGTGGGAGCTGTCGCCAGAGCCGCGGCCCTACCGGAAAATGCTTCGCAGGCTGGCGCGCCGGTGCCACGTGGGCGCCGGTGGCGCCGAGGCTGACGGCCGCCGCAAAGCCCGCAGCCCCACGGGCTGTGGGGCCACGCGAGCGGCTGCCAAAGAGCTTTCCAACGAGGCATGGCTTTCCCTCCTGGCTCTTCGGGCGTGGGAGCTGTCGCCAGAGCCGCGGCCCTACCGGAAAATGCTTCGCAGGCTGGCGCGGCGGCGCCACGTGGGCGCCGGTGGCGCCGAGGCTGACGGCCGCCGCAAAGCCCCCAGCCCCACGGGCTGTGGGGCCACGCGAGCGGCTGCCAAAGAGCTTTCCAACAAGGCACGGCTTTCCCTCCTGGCTCTTCGGGCGTGGGAGCTGTCGCCAGAGCCGCGGCCCTACCGGAAAATGCTTCGCAGGCTGGTGCGGCGGTGCCACGTGGGCGCCGGTGGCGCGGTGGCTGACGGCCGCCGGAAAGCCCGCAGCCCCACGGGCTGTGGGGCCACGCGAGCAGCTGCCAAAGAGCTTTCCAACAAGGCACGGCTTTTCCTCCTGGCTCTTCGGGCGTGGGAGCTGTCGCCAGAGCCGCGGCCCTACCGGAAAATGCTTCGCAGGCTGGCGCGGCGGCGCCACTTGGGCGCCGGTGGCGCCGAGGCTGACGGCCGCCGGAAAGCCCGCAGCCCCACGGGCTGTGGGGCCACACGAGCGGCTGCCAAAGAGCTTTCCAACGAGGCACGGCTTTCCCTCCTGGCTCTTCGGGCATAGGAGCTGTCGCCAGAGCCGCGGCCCTACCGGAAAATGCTTCGCAGGCTGGCGCGGCGGCGCCACGTGGGCGCCGGTGTCGCCAAGGCTGACGGCCGCCAGAAAGCCCGCAGCCCCAAGGGCCGTGGGGCCACGCGAGCGGCTGCCAAAAAGATTTCCAACGAGGCACGGCTTTCACTCCTGTCTCTTCGGGCGTGGGAGCTGTCGCTAGAGCCGTGGCCCTACCGGAAAATGCTTCGCAGGCTGGCGCGCCGGTGCCACGTGGGCGCCGGTGGCGCCGAAGCTGACGGCCGCCGCAAAGCCCGCAGCCCCACGGGCTGTGGGGCCACGCGAGCGGATGCCAAAGAGCTTTCCAACGAGGCATGGCTTTCCCTCCTGGCTCTTCGGGCGTGGGAGCTTTCGCCAGAGCCCCTGCCCTACCGGAATATGCTTCGCAGGCTGGCGCAGCAGCGCCACGTGGGCGCCGGTGGCACCGAGGCTGACGGCCGCCGGAAAGCCCGCAGCCCCACGGGCTGTGGGGCCACGCGAGCGGCTGCCAAAGAGCTTTCCAACGAGGCACGGCTTTCCCTCCTGCTCTTCGGGCGTGGGAGCTGTCGCCAGAGCCGCGCCCTACCGGAAAATGCTTCGCAGGCTGGCGCGGCGGTGCCACGTGGGCACCGGTGGCGCCGAGGCTGACGGCCGCCGCAAAGCCCGCAGCCCCACGGGCTGTGGGGCCACGCGAGCGGCTGCCAAAGAGCTTTCCAACGAGGCACGGCTTTCCCTCCTGGCTCTTCGGGCGTGGGAGCTGTCGCCAGAGCCGCGGCCCTACCGGAAAATGCTTCGCAGGCTGGGCGCGGCGGTGCCACGTGGGCGCCGGTGGCGCCGAGGCTGACGGACGCCGGAAAGCCCGCAGCCCCACGGGCTGTGGGGCCACGCGAGCGGCTGCCAAAGAGCTTTCCAACGAGGCACGGCTTTCCCTCCTGGCTCTTCGGGCATGGGAGCTGTCGCCAGAGCCGCGGCCCTACCGGAAAATGCTTCGCAGGCTGGCGCGGCGGCGCCACGTGGGCGTTGGTGGCGCCGAGGCTGACGGCCGCCGCAAAGCCCGCAGCCCCACGGGCTGTGGGGCCACGCGAGCGGCTGCCAAAGAACTTTCCAACGAGGCACGGCTTTTCCTCCTGGCTCTTCGGGCGTGGGAGCTGTTGCCAGAGTCGCGGCCCTACCGGAAAATGCTTCGCAGGCTGGCGCGGCGGCGCCACGTGGGCGTTGGTGGCGCCGAGGCTGACGGCCGCCGCAAAGCCCGCAGCCCCACGGGCTGTGGGGCCACGCGAGCGGCTGCCAAAGAGCTTTCCAACGAGGCACGGCTTTCCCTCCTGGCTCTTCGGGCGTGGGAGCTGTCGCCAGAGCCGTGGCCCTACCGGAAAATGCTTCGCAGGCTGGCGCGCCGGTGCCACGTGGGCGCCGGTGGCGCCGAGGCTGACGGCCGCCGCAAAGCCCGCAGCCCACGGGCTGTGGGGCCACGCGAGCGGCTGCCAAAGAGCTTTCCAACGAGGCATGGCTTTCCTCCTGGCTCTTCGGCGTGGGAGCTTTCGCCAGAGCCCCGGCCCCTACCGGAATATGCTTCGCATGCTGGCGCAGCAGCGCCACGTGGGCGCCGGTGGCACCGAGGCTGACGGCCGCCGCAAAGCCCGCAGCCCCACGGGCTGTGGGGCCACGCAAGCGGCTACCAAAGAGCTTTCCAACGAGGCACGGCTTTTCCTCCTGGCTCTTCGGGCGTGGGAGCTGTCGCCAGAGCCGCGGCCCTACCGGAAATGCTTCGCAGGCTGGCGCGGCGGCGCCACGTGGGCGCCGGTGGCGCCGAGTCTGACGGCCCGCCGGAAAGCCCGCAGCCCCACGGGCTGTGGGGCCACGCGAGCGGCTGCCAAAGAGCTTTCCAACAAGGCACGGCTTTCCCTCCTGGCTCTTCGGGCGTGGGAGCTGTCGCCAGAGCCGCGGCCCTACCGGAAAATGCTTCGCAGGCTGGCGCAGCAGCGCCACGTGGGCGCCGGTGGCGCCGAGGCTGACGGCCGCCGCAAAGCCCGCAGCCCCACGGGCTGTGGGGCCACGCGAGCGGCTGCCAAAGAGCTTTCCAACGAGGCACGGCTTTCCCTCCTGGCTCTTCGGGGCGTAGGAGCTGTCGCCAGAGCCCCAGCCCTACCGGACAATGCTTCGCAGGCTGGCGCGGCGGCGCCACGTGGGCGCCGGTGGCGCCGAGGCTGACGGCCGCCGCAAAGCCCGCAGCCCCACGGGCTGTGGGGCCACGCGAGCGGCTGCCAAAGAGCTTTCCAACGAGGCACGGCTTTCCCTCCATGGCTCTTCGGGCGTGGGAGCTGTCGCCCAGAGCCGCGGCCCTACCGGAAAATGCTTCGCAGGCTGGTGCGGCGGTGCCACGTGGGCGCCGGTGGCGCGGTGGCTGACGGCCGCCGGAAAGCCCGCAGCCCCACGGGCTGTGGGGCCACGCAAGCGGCTGCCAAAGAGCTTTCCAACGAGGCACGGCTTTTCCTCCTGGCTCTTCGGGCGTGGGAGCTGTCGCCAGAGCCGCGGCCCTACCGGAAAATGCTTCGCAGGCTGGCGCGGCGGCGCCACGTGGGGGCGCTGGTGGCGCCCAGGCTGACGGCCGCCGGAAAGCCCGCAGCCCCACGGGCTGTGGGGCCACACGAGCGGCTGCCAAAGAGCTTTCCAACGAGGCACGGCTTTCCCTCCTGGCTCTTCGGGCATAGGAGATGTCGCCAGAGCCGCGGCCCTACCGGAAAATGCTTCGCAGGCTGCGCGGCGCCGCCACGTGGGGCGCTTGGTGGCGCCAAGGCTGACGGCCGCCGCAAAGCCCGCAGCCCCACGGGCTGTGGGGCCACGCGAGCGGCTGCCAAAGAGCTTTCCAACGAGGCACGGCTTTCCCTCCTGGCTCTTTCGGGCGTGGGAGCTGTCGCCGAGCCGCGGCCCTACCGGAAAATGTTTCGCAGGCTGGCGCGGCGCCGCCACGTGGGCGTTCGTGGCGGCCGAGGCTGACGGCCGCCGCAAAGCCCGCAGCCCCACGGGCTGTGGGGCCACGCAAGGGGCTGGGCAAAGAGCTTTCCAACGAGGCACGGCTTTTCCTCCTGGCTCTTCGGGCATGGGAGCTGTCGCCAGAGTCGCGGCCCTACCGGAAAATGCTTCGCAGGCTGGCGCGGCGGCGCCACGTGGGCGTTGGTGGCGCGAGGCTGACGGCCGCCGCAAAGCCCGCAGCCCCACGGGCTGTGGGGCCACGCGAGCGGCTGCCAAAGAGCTTTCCAACGAGGCATGGCTTTCCCTCCTGGCTCTTCGGGCGTGGGAGCTGTCGCTAGAGCCGTGGCCCTACCGGAAAATGCTTCGCAGGCTGGCGCGCCGGTGCCACGTAGGCGCCGGTGGTGCCGAGGCCTGACGGCCGCCGCAAAGCCAGCAGCCCCACGGGCTGTGGGGCCACGCGAGCGGCTGCCAAAGAGCTTTCAACGAGGCATGGCTTTCCCTCCTGCTCTTCGGGCGTGGGAGCTGTCGCCAGAGCCCCGGCCCTACCGGAATATGCTTCGCATGCTGGCGCAGCAGCGCCACGTGGGCGCCGTTGGCACCGAGGCTGACGGCCGCCGGAAAGCCCGCAGCTCCACGGGCTGTGGGGCCACGGCGAGCGGCTGCCAAAGAGCTTTCCAACGAGGCACGGCTTTCCCTCCTGGCTCTTCGGGCGTGGGAGCTGTCGCCAGAGCCCCAGCCCTACCGGAAAATGCTTCGCAGGCTGGCGCGGCGGTGCCACGTGGGCACCGGTGGCGCCGAGGCTGACGGCCGCCGGAAAGCCCGCAGCCCCACGGGCTGTGGGGCCACACGAGCGGCTGCCAAAGAGCTTTCCAACGAGGCACGGCTTTCCCTCCTGGCTCTTCGGGCGTGGGAGCTGTCGCCAGAGCCGCGGCCCTACCGGAAAATGCTTCGCAGGCTGGCGCGCCGGTGCCACGTGGGCGCCGGTGGCGCCGAGGCTGACGGCCGCCGGAAAGCCCGCAGCCCCACGGGCTGTGGGGCCACGCGAGCGGCTGCCAAAGAGCTTTCCAACGAGGCACGGCTTTTCCTCTTGGCTCTTCGGGCGTGGGAGCTGTCGCCAGAGCCCCGGCCCTACCGGAAAATGCTTCGCAGGCTGGCGCGGCGGCGCCACGTGGGCGCCGGTGGCGCCGAGGCTGACGGCCGCCGGAAAGCCCGCAGCCCCACGGGCTGTGGGGCCACACGAGCGGCTGCCAAAGAGCTTTCCAATGAGGCACGGCTTTCCCTCCTGCTCTTCGGGCATGGGAGCTGTCGCCAGAGCCGCGGCCCTACCGGAAAATGCTTCGCAGGCTGGCGCGGCGGCGCCACATGGGCGCCGGTGGCGCCGTGGCTGACGGCCGCCGGAAACCCCGCAGCCCCACAGGCTGTGGGGCCCACGCGAGCGGCTGCCAAAGAGCTTTCCAACGAGGCACGGCTTTCCCTCCTGGCTCTTCGGGCGTGGGAGCTGTCGCCAGAGCCGCGGCCCTACCGGAAAATGCTTCGCAGGCTGGCGCGGCGGCGCCACATGGGCGCCGGTGGCGCCGTGGCTGACGGCCGCCGGAAATCCCGCAGCCCCACGGGCTGTGGGGCCACGCGAGCGGCTGCCAAAGAGCTTTCCAACGAGGCATGGCTTTCCCTCCTGGCTCTTCGGGCGTGGGAGCTGTCGCCAGAGCCCCGGCCCTACCGGAATATGCTTCGCATGCTGGCGCAGCAGCGCCACGTGGCGCCGGTGGCACCGAGGCTGACGGCCGCCAGAAAGCCCGCAGCTCCACGGGCTGTGGGGCCACGCGAGCGGCTGCCAAAGAGCTTTCCAACGAGGCACGGCTTTCCCTCCTGGCTCTTCGGGCGTGGGAGCTGTCGCCAGAGCCGCGGACCTACCGGAAAATGCTTCGCAGGCTGGCGCGCCGGTGCCACGTGGGCGCCGGTGGCGCCGAGGCTGACGGCCGCCGGAAAGCCCGCAGCCCCACGGGCTGTGGGGCCACGCGAGCGGCTGCCAAAGTGCTTTCCAACGAGGCACGGCTTTTCCTCTTGGCTCTTCGGGCGTGGGAGCTGTCGCCAGAGCCCCGGCCCTACCGGAAAATGCTTCGCAGCTGGCGCGGCGGCACCACGTGGGCGCCGGTGGCGCCGAGGCTGACGGCCGCCGCAAAGCCCGCAGCCCCACGGGCTGTGGGGCCACACGAGCGGCTGCCAAAGAGCTTTCCAATGAGGCACGGCTTTCCCTCCTGGCTCTTCGGGCATGGGAGCTGTCGCCGGAGCCGCGGCCCTACCGGAAAATGCTTCGCAGGCTGGCGCGGCGGCGCCACATGGGCGCCGGTGGCGCCGTGGCTGACGGCCGCCGGAAACCCCGCAGCCCCACAGGCTGTGGGGCCACGCGAGCGGCTGCCAAAGAGCTTTCCAACGAGGCACGGCTTTCCCTCCTGGCTCTTCGGGCGTGGGAGCTGTCGCCAGAGCCGCGGCCCTACCGGAAAATGCTTCGCAGGCTGGCGCGCCGGGTGCCACGTGGGCGCCGGTGGCGCCGAGGCTGACAGCCGCCGGAAAGCCCCCAGCCCCACGGGCTGTGGGGCCACGTGAGCGGCTGCCAAAGAGCTTTCCAACGAGGCACGGCTTTCCCTCCTGGCTCTTCGGGCATGGGAGCTGTCGCCAGAGCCGCGGCCCCTACCGGAAAATGCTTCGCAGGCTGGCGCGGCGGCGCCACATGGGCGCCGGTGCGCCGTGGCTGACGGCCGCCGGAAAGCCCGCAGCCCCACGGGCTGTGGGGCCACGCGAGCGGCTGCCAAGAGCTTTCCAACGAGGCACGGCTTTTCCTCCTGGCTCTTCGGGCGTGGGAGCTGTCGCCAGAGTCGCGGCCCTACCGGAAAATGCTTCGCAGGCTGGCGCGGCGGCGCCACGTGGCGCCGGTGGCGCCGTAGGCTGACGGCCGCCGGAAAGCCCCGCAGCCTCACGGGCTGTGGGGCCACGCGAGCGGCTGCCAAAGAGCTTTCCAACGAGGCACGGCTTTCCCCTCCTGGCTCTTCGGGCGTCGGAGCTGTCGCCAGAGCCGCGGCCCACTACCGGAATATGCTTCGCATGCTGGCGCAGCAGCGCCACGTGGGCGCCGGTGGCACCGAGGCTGACGGCCGCCGGAAAGCCCGCAGCCCCACGGCTGTGGGGCCACGCGAGCGGCTGCCAAAGAGCTTTCCAACGAGGCACGGCTTTCCCTCCTGCTCTTCGGGCGTGGGAGCTGTCGCCAGAGCCGCGGCCCTACCGGAAAATGCTTCGCAGGCTGGCGCGGCGGCGCCACGTGGGCGTTGTGGCGCCGAGGCTGACGGCCGCCGCAAAGCCCGCAGCCCCACGGCTGTGGGGCCACGCCAGCGGCTGGCAAAGAGCTTTCAACGAGGCACGGCTTTTCCTCCTGGCTCTTCGGGCGTGGGAGCTGTTGCCAGAGTCGCGGCCCTACCGGAAAATGCTTCGCAGGCTGGCGCGGCGGCGCCACGTGGGCGTTGGTGGCGCCGAGGCTGACGGCCGCCGCAAAGCCCGCAGCCCCACGGGCTGTGGGGCCACGCGAGCGGCTGCCAAAAGAGCTTTCCAACGAGGCACGGCTTTCCCTCCTGGCTCTTCGGGCGTGGGAGCTGTCGCCAGAGCCGTGGCCCTACGGAAAATGCTTCGCAGGCTGGCGCGCCGGTGCCACGTGGGCGCCGGTGGCGCCGAGGCTGACGGCCGCCGCAAAGCCCGCAGCCCCACGGGCTGTGGGGCCACGCGAGCGGCTGCCAAAGAGCTTTCCAACGAGGCATGGCTTCCCTCTGGCTCTTCGGGCGTGGGAGCTTTCGCCAGAGCCCCGGCCCTACCGGAATATGCTTCGCAGGCTGGTGCGGCGGTGCCACGTGGGCGCCGGTGGCGCGGTGGCTGACGGCCGCCGGAAAGCCCGCAGCCCCACGGGCTGTGGGGCCACGCAAGCGGCTACCAAAGAGCTTTCCAACGAGGCACGGCTTTTCCTCCTGGCTCTTCGGGCGTGGGAGCTGTCGCCAGAGCCGCGGCCCTACCGGAAAATGCTTCGCAGGCTGGCGCGGCGGCGCCACGTGGGCGCCGGTGGCGCCGAGTCTGACGGCCGCCGGAAGCCCGCAGCCCCACGGGCTGTGGGGCCACGCGAGCGGCTGCCAAAGAGCTTTCCAACAAGGCACGGCTTTCCCTCCTGGCTCTTCGGGCGTGGGAGCTGTCGCCAGAGCCGCGGCCCTACCGGAAATGCTTCGCAGGCTGGCGCAGCAGCGCCACGTGGGCGCCGGTGGCGCCGAGGCTGACGGCCGCCGCAAAGCCCGCCAAGCCCCACGGGCTGTGGGGCCACGCAAGCGGCTGCCAAAGAGCTTTCCAACGAGGCACGGCTTTTCCTCCTGGCTCTTCGGGCGTGGGAGCTGTCGCCAGAGCCGCGGCCCTACCGGAAAATGCTTCGCAGGCTGGCGCGCGGCGCCACGTGGGCGCCGGTGGCGCCCAGGCTGACGGCCGCCGCAAAGCCCGCAGCCCCACGGGCTGTGGGGCCACACGAGCGGCTGCCAAAGAGCTTTCCAACGAGGCACGGCTTTCCCTCCTGGCTCTTCGGGCATAGGAGATGTCGCCAGAGCCGCGGCCCTACCGGAAAATGCTTCACAGGCTGGCGCGGCGCCGCCACGTGGGCGCTGGTGGCGCCAAGGCTGACGGCCGCCGCAAAGCCCGCAGCCCCACGGGCTGTGGGGCCACGCGAGCGGCTGCCAAAGAGCTTTTCCAACGAGGCACGGCTTTCCCTCCTGGCTCTTCGGGCGTGGGAGCTGTCGCCAGAGCCGCGGCCCTACCGGAAAATGCTTCGCAGGCTGGCGCGGCGCCGCCACGTGGGCGTTCGTGGCGCCGAGGCTGACGGCCGCCGCAAAGCCCGCAGCCCCACGGGCTGTGGGGCCACGCAAGGGGCTGGCAAAGAGCTTTCCAACGAGGCACGGCTTTTCCTCCTGGCTCTTCGGGCATGGGAGCTGTCGCCAGAGTCGCGGCCCTACCGGAAAATGCTTCGCAGGCTGGCGCGGCGGCGCCACGTGGGCGTTGGTGGCGCCGAGGCTGACGGCCGCCGCAAAGCCCGCAGCCCCACGGGCTGTGGGGCCACGCGAGCGGCTGCCAAAGAGCTTTCCAACGAGGCATGGCTTTCCCTCCTGGCTCTTCGGGCGTGGGAGCTGTCGCCAGAGCCCCGGCCCTACCGGAATATGCTTCGCATAGCTGGCGGCAGCAGCGCCACGTGGGCGCCGTGGCACCGAGGCTGACGGCCGCCGGAAAGCCCGCAGCTCCACGGGGCTGTGGGGGGGCCACGCGAGCGGCTGCCAAAGAGCTTTCCAACGAGGCACGGCTTTCCCATCCCTGGCTCTTCGGGCGTGGGAGCTTGTCGCCAGAGCCCCCAGCCCTACGGAAAATGCTTCGCAGGCTGGCGCGGCGGTGCCACGTGGGCACCGGTGGCGCCGAGGCTGACGGCCGCCGGAAAGCCGCAGCCCCACGGGCTGTGGGGCCACACGAGCGGCTGCCAAAGAGCTTTCCAACGAGGCACGGCTTTCCTCCTGGCTCTTCGGGCGTGGGAGCTGTCGCCAGAGCCGCGGCCCTACCGGAAAATGCTTCGCAGGCTGGCGCGCCGGTGCCACGTGGGCGCCGGTGGCGCCGAGGCTGACGGCCGCCGGAAAGCCCGCAGCCCCCACGGGCTGTGGGGCCACCGCGAGCGGCTGCCAAAGAGCTTTCCAACGAGGCACGGCTTTTCCTCTTGGCTCTTCGGGCGTGGGAGCTGTCGCCAGAGCCCCGGCCCTACCGGAAAATGCTTCGCAGGCTGGCGCGGCGGCGCCACGTGGGCGCCGGTGGCGCCGAGGCTGACGGCCGCCGGAAAGCCCGCAGCCCCACGGGCTGTGGGGCCACACGAGCGGCTGCCAAAGAGCTTTCCAATGAGGCACGGCTTTCCCCTCCTGGCTCTTCGGGCATGGGAGCTGTCCGCCAGAGCCGCGGCCCTACCGGAAATGCTTCGCAGGCTGGCGCGGCGGCGCCACATGGGCGCCGGTGGCGCCGTGGCTGACGGCCGCCGGAAACCCCGCAGCCCCACAGGCTGTGGGGCCACGCGAGCGGCTGCCAAAGAGCTTTCCAACGAGGCACGGCTTTCCCTCCTGGCTCTTCGGGCGTGGGAGCTGTCGCCAGAGCCGCGGCCCTACCGGAAAAATGCTTCGCAGGCTGGCGCGGCGGCGCCACATGGGCGCCGGTGGCGCCGTGGCTGACGGCCGCCGGAAATCCCGCAGCCCCCACGGGCTGTGGGGCCACGCGAGCGGCTGCCAAAGAGCTTTCCAACGAGGCATGGCTTTCCCTCCTGGCTCTTCGGGCGTGGGAGCTGTCGCCAGAGCCCCGGCCCTACCGGAATATGCTTCGCATGCTGGCGCAGCAGCGCCACGTGGGCGCCGGTGGCACCGAGGCCTGACGGCCGCCAGAAAGCCCGCAGCTCCACGGGCTGTGGGGCCACGCGAGCGGCTGCCAAAGAGCTTTCCAACGAGGCACGGCTTTCCCTCCTGGCTCTTCGGGCGTGGGAGCTGTCGCCAGAGCCGCGGGACCTACCGGAAAATGCTTCGCAGGCTGGCGCGCCGGTGCCACGTGGGCGCCGGTGGCGCCGAGGGCTGACGGCCGCCGGAAAGCCCGCAGCCCCACGGGCTGTGGGGCCACGCGAGCGGCTGCCAAAGTGCTTTCCCAACGAGGCACGGCTTTTCCTCTTGGCTCTTCGGGCGTGGGAGCTGTCGCCAGAGCCCCGGCCCTACCGGAAAATGCTTCGCAGGCTGGCGCGGCGGCACCACGTGGGCGCCGGTGGCGCCGAGGCTGACGGCCGCCGCAAAGCCCGCAGCCCCACGGGCTGTGGGGCCACACGAGCGGCTGCCAAAGAGCTTTCCAATGAGGCACGGCTTTCCCTCCTGGCTCTTCGGGCATGGGAGCTGTCGCCGGAGCCGCGGCCCTACCGGAAAATGCTTCGCAGGCTGGCGCGGCGGCGCCACATGGGCGCCGGTGGCGCCGTGGCTGACGGCCGCCGGAAACCCCGCAGCCCCACAGGCTGTGGGGCCACGCGAGCGGCTGCCAAAGAGCTTTCCAACGAGGCACGGCTTTCCCTCCTGGCTCTTCGGGCGTGGGAGCTGTCGCCAGAGCCGCGGCCCTACCGGAAAATGCTTCGCAGGCTGGCGCGCCGGTGCCACGCTGACAGCCGCCGGAAAGCCCCCAGCCCCACGGGCTGTGGGGCCACGTGAGCGGCTGCCAAAGAGCTTTCCAACGAGGCACGGCTTTCCCTCCTGGCTCTTCGGGCATGGGAGCTGTCGCCAGAGCCGCGGGCCCTACCGGAAAATGCTTCGCAGGCTGGCGCGGCGGCGCCACATGGGCGCCGGTGGCGCCGTGGGCTGACGGCCGCCGGAAAGCCCGCAGCCCCACGGGCTGTGGGGCCACGCGAGCGGCTGCCAAAGAGCTTTCCAACGAGGCACGGCTTTTCCTCCTGGCTCTTCGGGCGTGGGAGCTGTCGCCAGAGTCGCGGCCCTACCGGAAAATGCTTCGCAGGCTGGCGCGGCGGCGCCACGTGGGCGCCGGGTGGCGCCGAGGCTGACGGCCGCCGGAAAGCCGCAGCCTCACGGGCTGTGGGGCCACGCGAGCGGCTGCCAAAGAGCTTTCCAACGAGGCACGGCTTTCCCCTCCTGGCTCTTCGGGCGTGGGAGCTGTCGCCAGAGCCGCGGCCCCTACCGGAATATGCTTCGCATGCTGGCGCAGCAGCGCCACGTGGGCGCCGGTGGCACCGAGGCTGACGGCCGCCGGAAAGCCCGCAGCCCCACGGGCTGTGGGGCCACGCGAGCGGCTGCCAAAGAGCTTTCCAACGAGGCACGGCTTTCCCCTCCTGGCTCTTCGGGCGTGGGAGCTGTCGCCAGAGCCCCAGCCCTACCGGAAAATGCTTCGCAGGCTGGCGCGGCGGTGCCACGTGGGCACCGGTGGCGCCGAGGCTGACGGCCGCCGGAAAGCCCGCAGCCCCGCGGGCTGTGGGGCCACGCGAGCGGCTGCCAAAGAGCTTTCCAACGAGGCACGGCTTTCCCTCCTGGCTCTTCGGGCGTGGGAGCTGTCGCCAGAGCCCGCGGCCCTACCGGAAAATGCTTCGCAGGCTGGCCACGCCGGTGCCACGTGGGCGCCGGTGGCGCCGAGGCTGACGGCCGCCGGAAAGCCCGCAGCCCCACGGGCTGTGGGGCCACGCGAGCGGCTGCCAAAGAGCTTTCCAACGAGGCACGGCTTTTTCCTCTTGGCTCTTCGGGCGTGGGAGCTGTCGCCAGAGCCCCGGCCCTACCGGAAAATGCTTCGCAGGCTGGCGCAGCAGCGCCACGTGGGCGCCGGTGGCACCGAGGCTGACGGCCGCCGGAAAGCCCGCAGCCCACGGGCTGTGGGGCCACGCGAGCGGCTGCCAAAGAGCTTTCCAACGAGGCATGGCTTTCCCTCCTGGCTCTTCGGGCGTGGGAGCTGTCGCCAGAGCCCCAGCCCTACCGGAAAAATGCTTCGCAGGCTGGCGCGGCGGTGCCACGTGGGCACCGGTGGCGCCGAGGCTGACGGCCGCCGGAAAGCCCGCAGCCCCGCGGGCTGTGGGGCCACGCGAGCGGCTGCCAAAGAGCTTTCCAACGAGGCACGGCTTTCCCTCCTGGCTCTTCGGGCGTGGGAGCTGTCGCCAGAGCCGCGGCCCTACCGGAAAATGCTTCGCAGGCTGGCGCGCCGGTGCCACGTGGGCGCCGGTGGCGCCGAGGCTGACGGCCGCCGGAAAGCCCGCAGCCCCACGGGCTGTGGGGCCACGCGAGCGGCTGCCAAAGAGCTTTCCAACGAGGCACGGCTTTTCCTCTTGGCTCTTCGGGCGTGGGAGCTGTCGCCAGAGCCCCGGCCCTACCGGAAAATGCTTCGCAGGCTGGCGCGGCGGCGCCACGTGGGCGCCGGTGGCGCCGAGGGCTGACGGCCGCCGCAAAGCCCGCAGCCCCACGGGCTGTGGGGCCATGCGAGCGGCTGCCAAAGAGCTTTCCAATGAGGCACGGCTTTCCCCTCCTGGCTCTTCGGGCATGGGAGCTGTCGCCAGAGCCGCGCCCTACCGGAAAATGCTTCGCAGGCTGGCGCGCCGGCGCCACATGGGCGCCGGTGGCGCCGTGGCTGACGGCCGCCGGAAACCCCGCAGCCCCACAGGCTGTGGGGCCACGCGAGCGGCTGCCAAAGAGCTTTCCAACGAGGCACGGCTTTTCCTCCTGGCTCTTCGGGCGTGGGAGCTGTCGCCAGAGTCGCGGCCCTACCGGAAAATGCTTCGCAGGCTGGCGCGCCGGTGCCACGTGGGCGCCGGTGGCGCCGAGGCTGACAGCCGCCGGAAAGCCCCCCAGCCCCACGGGCTGTGGTGGCCACGCGAGCGGCTGCCAAAGAGCTTTCCAACGAGGCACGGCTTTCCCTCCTGGCTCTTCGGGCATGGGAGCTGTCGCCAGAGCCGCGGCCCTACCGGAAAATGCTTCGCAGGCTGGCGCGGCGGCGCCACATGGGCGCCGGTGGCGCCGTGGCTGACGGCCGCCGCAAAGCCCGCAGCCCCACGGGCTGTGGGGCCACGCGAGCGGCTGCCAAAGAGCTTTCCAACGAGGCACGGCTTTTCCTCCTGGCTCTTCGGGCGTGGGAGCTGTAGCCAGAGTCGCGGCCCTACCGGAAAATGCTTCGCAGGCTGGCGCGCCGGCACCACCGTGGGCGCCGGTGGCGCCGAGGCTGACGGCCGCCGCAAAGCCCGCAGCCCCACGGGCTGTGGGGCCACGCGAGCGGCTGCCAAAGAGCTTTCCAACAAGGCATGGCTTTCCCTCCTGGCTCTTCGGGCGTGGGAGCTTTCGCCAGAGCCCCGGCCCTACCGGAATATGCTTCGCAGGCTGGCGCAGCAGCGCCACGTGGGCGCCGGTGGCGCCGAGGCTGACGGCCGCCGGAAAGCCCGCAGCCCCACAGGCTGTGGGGGCCACGCGAGCGGCTGCCAAAGAGCTTTCCAACGAGGCACGGCTTTCCCTCCTGGCTCTTCGGGGCGTGGGAGCTGTCGCCAGAGCCCCAGCCCTACCGGAAAATGCTTCGCAGGCTGGCGCGGCGGTGCCACGTGGGCACCGGTGGCGCCGAGGCTGACGGCCGCCGGAAAGCCCGCAGCCCCACGGGCTGTGGGGCCACGCGAGCGGCTGCCAAAGAGCTTTCCAACGAGGCACGGCTTTCCCTCCTGGCTCTTCGGGCGTGGGAGCTGTCGCCAGAGCCGCGGCCCTACCGGAAAATGCTTTGCAGGCTGGCGCGGCGGCGCCACGTGGGCGCCGGTGGCGCCGAGGCTGACGGCCGCCGGAAAGCCCCCAGCCCCACGGGCTGTGGGGCCACGCGAGCGGCTGCCAAAGAGCTTTCCAATGAGGCACGGCTTTCCCTCCTGGCTCTTCGGGCATGGGAGCTGTCGCCAGAGCCGCGGCCCTACCGGAAAATGCTTCGCAGGCTGGCGCGGCGGCGCCACATGGGCGCCGGTGGCGCCGAGGCTGACGGCCGCCGGAAACCCCGCAGCCCCACAGGCTGTGGGGCCACGCGAGCGGCTGCCAAAGAGCTTTCCAACGAGGCACGGCTTTCCCTCCTGGCTCTTCGGGCGTGGGAGCTGTCGCCAGAGCCGCGGCCCTACCGGAAAATGCTTCGCAGGCTGGCGCGCCGGTGCCACGTGGGCGCCGGTGGCGCCGAGGCTGACAGCCGCCGGAAAGCCCCCAGCCCCACGGGCTGTGGGGCCACGCGAGCGGCTGCCAAAGAGCTTTCCAACGAGGCACGGCTTTCCCTCCTGGCTCTTCGGGCATGGGAGCTTTCGCCAGAGCCCCGGCCCTACCGGAATATGCTTCGCAGGCTGGCGCAGCAGCGCCACGTGGGCGCCGGTGGCACCGAGGCTGACGGCCGCCGGAAAGCCCGCAGCCCCACGGGCTGTGGGGCCACGCGAGCGGCTGCCAAAGAGCTTTCCAACGAGGCACGGCTTTCCCTCCTGGCTCTTCGGGCGTGGGAGCTGTCGCCCAGAGCCCCAGCCCTACCGGAAAATGCTTCGCAGGCTGGCGCGGCGGTGCCACGTGGGCGTTGGTGGCGCCGAGGCTGACGGCGCCGGAAAGCCCGCAGCCCCACGGGCTGTGGGGCCACGCGAGCGGCTGCCAAAGAGCTTTCCAACGAGGCACGGCTTTCCCTCCTGGCTCTTCGGGCGTGGGAGCTGTCACCAGAGCCGCGGCCCTACCGGAAAATGCTTCGCAGGCTGGCGCGGCGGCGCCACGTGGGCGCCGGTGGCGCCGAGGCTGACGGACGCCGGAAAGCCCCCAGCCCCACGGGCTGTGGGGCCACGCGAGCGGCTGCCAAAGAGCTTTCCAACGAGGCACGGCTTTCCCTCCTGGCTCTTCGGGCGTGGGAGCTGTCGCCAGAGCCGCGGCCCTACCGGAAAATGCTTCGCAGGCTGGCGCGCCGGTGCCCACGTGGGCGCCGGTGGCGCCGAGGCTGACAGCCGCCGGGAAAGCCCCCAGCCCCACGGGCTGTGGGGCCACGTGAGCGGCTGCCAAAGAGCTTTCCAACGAGGCACGGCTTTCCCTCCTGGCTCTTCGGGCATGGGAGCTGTCGCCAGAGCCGCGGCCCCTACCGGAAAATGCTTCGCAGGCTGGCGCGGGCGGCGCCACATGGGCGCCGGTGGCGCCGTGGCTGACGGCCGCCGGAAAGCCCGCAGCCCCACGGGCTGTGGGGCCACGCGAGCGGCTGCAAAGAGCTTTCCAACGAGGCACGGCTTTTCCTCCTGGCTCTTTCGGGCGTGGGAGCTGTCGCCAGAGTCGCGGCCCTACCGGAAAATGCTTCGCAGGCTGGCGCGGCGGCGCCACGTGGGCGCCGGGTGGCGCCGAGGCTGACGGCCGCCGGAAAGCCCCGCAGCCTCACGGGCTGTGGGGCCACGCGAGCGGGCTGCCAAAGAGCTTTCCAACGAGGCACGGCTTTCCCTCCTGGCTCTTCGGGCGTGGGAGCTGTCGCCAGAGCCGCGGCCCTACCGGAATATGCTTCGCATGCTGGCGCAGCAGCGCCACGTGGGCGCCGGTGGCACCGAGGCTGACGGCCGCCGGAAAGCCCGCAGCCCCCACGGGCTGTGGGGCCACGCGAGCGGCTGCCAAAGAGCTTTCCAACGAGGCACGGCTTTCCCTCCTGGCTCTTCGGGCGTGGGAGCTGTCGCCAGAGCCCCAGCCCTACCGGAAAATGCTTCGCAGGCTGGCGCGGCGGTGCCACGTGGGCACCGGTGGCGCCGAGGCTGACGGCCGCCGGAAAGCCCGCAGCCCCGCGGGCTGTGGGGCCACGCGAGCGGCTGCCAAAGAGCTTTCCAACGAGGCACGGCTTTCCCTCCTGGCTCTTCGGGCGTGGGAGCTGTCGCCAGAGCCGCGGCCCTACCGGAAAATGCTTCGCAGGCTGGCACGCCGGTGCCACGTGGGCGCCGGTGGCGCCGAGGCTGACGGCCGCCGGAAAGCCCGCAGCCCCACGGGCTGTGGGGCCACGCGAGCGGCTGCCAAAGAGCTTTCCAACGAGGCACGGCTTTTCCTCTTGCTCTTCGGGCGTGGGAGCTGTCGCCAGAGCCCCGGCCCTACCGGAAAAATGCTTCGCAGGCTGGCGCAGCAGCGCCACGTGGGCGCCGGTGGCACCGAGGCTGACGGCCGCCGGAAAGCCCGCAGCCCCACGGGCTGTGGGGGCCACGCGAGCGGCTGCCAAAGAGCTTTCCAACGAGGCATGGCTTTCCCTCCTGGCTCTTCGGGCGTGGGAGCTGTCGCCAGAGCCCCAGCCCTACCGGAAAATGCTTCGCAGGCTGGCGCGGCGGTGCCACGTGGGCACCGGTGGCGCCGAGGCTGACGGCCGCCGGAAAGCCCGCAGCCCCGCGGGCTGTGGGGCCACGCGAGGCGGCTGCCAAAGAGCTTTCCAACGAGGCACGGCTTTCCCTCCTGGCTCTTCGGGCGTGGGGAGCTGTCGCCAGAGCCGCGGCCCTACCGGAAAATGCTTCGCAGGCTGGCGCGCGCGGTGCCACGTGGGCGCCGGTGGCGCCGAGGCTGACGGCCGCCGGAAAGCCCGCAGCCCCCACGGGCTGTGGGGCCACGCGAGCGGCTGCCAAAGAGCTTTCCAACGAGGCACGGCTTTTCCTCTTGGCTCTTCGGGCGTGGGAGCTGTCGCCAGAGCCCCGGCCCTACCGGAAAATGCTTCGCAGGCTGGCGCGGCGGCGCCACGTGGGCGCCGGTGGCGCCGAGGCTGACGGCCGCCGCAAAGCCCGCAGCCCCACGGGCTGTGGGGCCATGCGAGCGGCTGCCAAAGAGCTTTCCAATGAGGCACGGCTTTCCCTCCTGGCTCTTCGGGCATGGGAGCTGTCGCCAGAGCCGCGGCCCTACCGGAAAATGCTTCGCAGGCTGGCGCGCCGGCGCCACATGGGGCGCCGGTGGCGCCGTGGCTGACGGCCGCCGGAAACCCCCGCAGCCCCACAGGCTGTGGGGCCACGCGAGCGGCTGCCAAAGAGCTTTCCAACGAGGCACGGCTTTCCCTCCTGGCTCTTCGGGCGTGGGAGCTGTCGCCAGAGCCGCGGCCCTACCGGAAAATGCTTCGCAGGCTGGCGCGCCGGTGCCACTGTGGGCGCCGGTGGCGCCGAGGCTGACAGCCGCCGGAAAGCCCCCAGCCCCACGGGCTGTGGGGCCACGCGAGCGGCTGCCAAGAGCTTTCCAACGAGGCACGGCTTTCCCTCCTGGCTCTTCGGGCATGGGAGCTGTCGCCAGAGCCGCGGCCCTACCGGAAAATGCTTCGCAGGCTGGCGCGGCGGCGCCACATGGGCGCCGGTGGCGCCGTGGCTGACGGCCTCCGGAAAGCCCGCAGCCCCACGGGCTGTGGGGGCCACGCGAGCGGCTGGCAAAGAGCTTTCCAACGAGGCACGGCTTTTCCTCCTGGCTCTTCGGGCGTGGGAGCTGTAGCCAGAGTCGCGGCCCTACCGGAAAAATGCTTCGCAGGCTGGCGCGCCGGCACCACGTGGGCGCCGGTGGCGCCGAGGCTGACGGCCGCCGCAAAGCCCGCAGCCCCACGGGCTGTGGGGCCACGCGAGCGGCTGCCAAAGAGCTTTCCAACAAGGCATGCTTTCCCTCCTGGCTCTTCGGCGTGGGAGCTTTCGCCAGAGCCCCGGCCCTACCGGAATATGCTTCGCAGGCTGGCGCAAGCAGCGCCACGTGGGCGCCGGTGGCACCGAGGCTGACGGCCGCCGGAAAGCCCGCAGCCCCACAGGCTGTGGGGCCACGCGAGCGGCTGCCAAAGAGCTTTCCAACGAGGCACGGCTTTCCCTCCTGGCTCTTCGGGCGTGGGAGCTGTCGCCAGAGCCCCAGCCCTACCGGAAAATGCTTCGCAGGCTGGCGCGGCGGTGCCACGTGGGCACCGGTGGCGCCGAGGCTGACGGCCGCCGGAAAGCCCGCAGCCCCACGGGCTGTGGGGCCACGCGAGCGGCTGCCAAAGAGCTTTCCAACGAGGCACCGGCTTTCCCTCCTGGCTCTTCGGGCGTGGGAGCTGTCGCCAGAGCCGCGGCCCTACCGGAAAATGCTTTGCAGGCTGGCGCGGCGGCGCCACGTGGGCGCCGGTGGCGCCGAGGCTGACGGCCGCCGGAAAGCCCCCAGCCCCCACGGGCTGTGGGGCCACGCGAGCGGCTGCCAAAGAGCTTTCCAATGAGGCACGGGCTTTCCCTCCTGGCTCTTCGGGCATGGAGCTGTCGCCAGAGCCGCGGCCCTACCGGAAAATGCTTCGCAGGCTGGCGCGGCGGCGCCACATGGGCGCCGGTGGCGCCGTGGCTGACGGCCGCCGGAAACCCCCGCAGCCCCACAGGCTGTGGGGCCACGCGAGCGGCTGCCAAAGAGCTTTCCAACGAGGCACGGCTTTCCCTCCTGGCTCTTCGGGCGTGGGAGCTGTCGCCAGAGCCGCGGCCCTACCGGAAAATGCTTCGCAGGCTGGCGCGCCGGTGCACGTGGGCGCCGGTGGCGCCGAGGCTGACAGCCGCCGGAAAGCCCCCAGCCCCACGGGCTGTGGGGCCACGCGAGCGGCTGCCAAAGAGCTTTCCAACGAGGCACGGCTTTCCCTCCTGGCTCTTCGGGCATGGGAGCTTTCGCCAGAGACCCGGCCCTACCGGAATATGCTTCGCAGGCTGGCGCAGCAGCGCCACGTGGGCGCCGGTGGCGCCGAGGCTGACGGCCGCCGCAAAGCCCGCAGCCCCACGGGCTGTGGGGCCACGCGAGCGGCTGCCAAAGAGCTTTCCAACGAGGCACGGCTTTCCCTCCTGGCTCTTCGGGCGTGGGAGCTGTCGCCAGAGCCCCAGCCCTACCGGAAAATGCTTCGCAGGCTGGCGCGGCGGTGCCACGTGGGCACCGGTGGCGCCGAGGCTGACGGCCGCCGGAAAGCCCGCAGCCCCCACGGGCTGTGGGGCCACGCGAGCGGCTGCCAAAGAGCTTTCCAACGAGGCACGGCTTTCCCTCCTGGCTCTTCGGGCGTGGGAGCTGTCACCAGAGCCGCGGCCCTACCGGAAAATGCTTCGCAGGCTGGCGCGGCGGCGCCACGTGGGCGCCGGTGGCGCCGAGGCTGACGGACGCCGGAAAGCCCCCAGCCCCACGGGCTGTGGGGCCACGCGAGCGGCTGCCAAAGAGCTTTCCAACGAGGCACGGCTTTCCCTCCTGGCTCTTCGGGCGTGGGAGCTGTCGCCAGAGCCGCGGCCCTACCGGAAAATGCTTCGCAGGCTGGCGCGCCGGCGCCACGTGGGCGCCGCTGGCGCCGAGGCTGACGGCCGCCGGAAAGCCCGCAGCCGCACGGGCTGTGGGGCCACGCGAGCGGCTGCCAAAGAGCTTTCCAACGAGGCACGGCTTTTCCTCCTGGCTCTTCGGGCGTGGGAGCTGTTGCCAGAGTCGCGGCCCTACCGGAAAATGCTTCGCAGGCTGGCGCGGCGGCGCCACGTGGGCGTTGGTGGCGCCGAGGCTGACGGCCGCCGCAAAGCCCGCAGCCCCACGGGCTGTGGGGCCACGCGAGCGGCTGCCAAAGAGCTTTCCAACGAGGCATGGCTTTCCCTCCTGGCTCTTCGGGCGTGGGAGCTTTCGCCAGAGCCCCGGCCCTACCGGAATATGCTTCGCATGCTGGCGCAGCAGCGCCACGTGGGCGCCGGTGGCACCGAGGCTGACTGTCGCCGGAAAGCCCGCAGCCCCACGGGCTGTGGGGGCCACGCGAGCGGCTGCCAAAGAGCTTTCCAACGAGGCACGGCTTTTCCTCTTGGCTCTTCGGGCGTGGGAGCTGTCGCCAGAGCCGCGGCCCTACCGGAAAATGCTTCGCAGGCTGGCGCGCCGGTGCCACGTGGGCGCCGGTGGCGCCGAGGCTGACGGCCGCCGGAAAGCCCGCAGCCCCACGGGCTGTGGGGCCACGCGAGCGGCTGCCAAAGAGCTTTCCAATGAGGCACGGCTTTCCCTCCTGGCTCTTCGGGCATGGGAGCTGTCGCCAGAGCCGCGGCCCTACCGGAAAATGCTTCGCAGGCTGGCGCGGCGGCGCCACATGGGCGCCGGTGGCGCCGTGGCTGACGGCCGCCGGAAACCCCGCAGCCCCACAGGCTGTGGGGCCACGCGAGCGGCTGCCAAAGAGCTTTCCAACGAGGCACGGCTTTCCCTCCTGGCTCTTCGGGCGTGGGAGCTGTCGCCAGAGCCGCGGCCCTACCGGAAAATGCTTCGCAGGCTGGCGCGCCGGTGCCACGTGGGCGCCGGTGGCGCCGAGGCTGACAGCCGCCGGAAAGCCCCCAGCCCCACGGGCTGTGGGGCCACGCGAGCGGCTGCCAAAGAGCTTTCCAACGAGGCACGACTTTCCCTCCTGGCTCTTCGGGCGTGGGAGCTTTCGCCAGAGCCCCGGCCCTACCGGAATATGCTTCGCAGGCTGGCGCAGCAGCGCCACGTGGGCGCCGGTGGCACCGAGGCTGACGGCCGCCGGAAAGCCCGCAGCCCCACGGGCTGTGGGGCCACGCGAGCGGCTGCCAAAGAGCTTTCCAACGAGGCACGGCTTTCCCTCCTGGCTCTTCGGGCGTGGGAGCTGTCGCCAGAGCCCCAGCCCTACCGGAAAATGCTTCGCAGGCTGGCGCGGCGGTGCCACGTGGGCACCGGTGGCGCCGAGGCTGACGGCCGCCGGAAAGCCCGCAGCCCCACGGGCTGTGGGGCCACGCGAGCGGCTGCCAAAGAGCTTTCCAACGAGGCACGGCTTTCCCTCCTGGCTCTTCGGGCGTGGGAGCTGTCGCCAGAGCCGCGGCCCTACCGGAAAATGCTTCGCAGGCTGGCGCGGCGGTGCCACGTGGGCGCCGGTGGCGCCGAGGCTGACGGACGCCGGAAAGCCCGCAGCCCCACGGGCTGTGGGGCCACGCGAGCGGCTGCCAAAGAGCTTTCCAACGAGGCACGGCTTTCCCTCCTGGCTCTTCGGGCGTGGGAGCTGTCGCCAGAGCCGCGGCCCTACCGGAAAATGCTTCGCAGGCTGGCGCGGCGGCGCCACGTGGTCGCAGGTGGCGCCGAGGCTGACGGCCGCCGGAAAGCCCGCAGCCCCACGGGCTGTGGGGCCACGCAAGGGGCTGGCAAAGAGCTTTCCAACGAGGCACGGCTTTTCCTCGTGGCTCTTCGGGCGTGGGAGCTGTTGCCAGAGTCGCGGCCCTACCGGAAAATGCTTCGCAGGCTGGCGCGGCGGCGCCACGTGGGCGTTGGTGGCGCCGAGGCTGACGGCCGCCAGAAAGCCCGCAGCCCCACGGGCTGTGGGGCCACGTGAGCGGCTGCCAAAGAGCTTTCCAACGAGGCACGGCTTTCCCTCCTGGCTCTTCGGGCGTGGGAGCTGTCGCTAGAGCCGTGGCCCTACCGGAAAATGCTTCGCAGGCTGGCGCGCCGGTGCCACGTGGGCGCCGGTGGCGCCGAGGCTGACGGCCGCCGCAAAGCCCGCAGCCCCACGGGCTGTGGGGCCACGCGAGCGGCTGCCAAAGAGCTTTCCAACGAGGCATGGCTTTCCCTCCTGGCTCTTCGGGCGTGGGAGCTTTCGCCAGAGCCCCGGCCCTACCGGAATATGCTTCGCATGCTGGCGCAGCAGCGCCACCTGGGCGTCGGTGGCACCGAGGCTGACGGCCGCCGGAAAGCCCGCAGCCCCACGGGCTGTGGGGCCACGCGAGCGGCTGCCAAAGAGCTTTCCAACGAGGCATGGCTTTCCCTCCTGGCTCTTCGGGCATGGGAGCTGTCGCCAGAGCCGCGGCCCTACCCGAAAATGCTTCGCAGGCTGGCGCGGCGGCGCCACATGGGCGCCGGTGGCGCCGTGGCTGACGGCCGCCGGAAAGCCCGCAGCCCCACAGGCTGTGGGGCCACGCGAGCGGCTGCCAAAGAGCTTTCCAAGGAGGCACGGCTTTCCCTCCTGGCTCTTCGGGCGTGGGAGCTGTCGCCAGAGCCCCAGCCCTACCGGACAATGCGTCGCAGGCTGGCGCGGCGGTGCCACGTGGGCGCCGGTGGCGCCGAGGCTGACGGCCGCCGCAAAGCCCCCAGCCCCACGGGCTGTGGGGCCACGCGAGCGGCTGCCAAAGAGCTTTCCAACGAGGCACGGCTTTCCCTCCTGTCTCTTCGGGCGTGGGAGCTGTCGACAGAGCCGCGGCCCTACCAAAAAATGCTTCGCAGGCTGGCGCGCCGGTGCCACGTGGGCGCCGGTGGCGCTGTGGCTGACAGCCGCCGGAAAGCCCCCAGCCCCACGGGCTGTGGGGCCACGCGAGCGGCTGCCAAAGAGCTTTCCAAGGAGGCACGGCTTTCCCTCCTGGCTCTTCGGGCATGGGAGCTGTAGCCAGAGCCGCGGCCCTACCGGAAAATGCTTCGCAGGCTGGCGCGGCGGCGCCACATGGGCGCCGGTGGCGCCGTGGCTGACGGCCGCCGGAAAGCCCGCAGCCCCACGGGCTGTGGGGCCACGCGAACGGCTGCCAAAGAGCTTTCCAACGAGGCACGGCTTTTCCTCCTGGCTCTTCGGGCATGGGAGCTGTCGCCAGAGTCGCGGCCCTACCGGAAAATGCTTCGCAGGCTGGCGCGGCGGCGCCACGTGGGCGCCGGTGGCGCCGAGGCTGACGGCCGCCGCAAAGCCCGCAGCCCCACGGGCTGTGGGGCCACGCGAGCGGCTGCCAAAGAGCTTTCCAACGAGGCACGGCTTTCCCTCCTGGCTCTTCGGGCGTGGGAGCTGTCGCCAGAGCCGCGGCCCTACCGGAAAATGCTTCGCAGGCTGGCGTGCCAGCACCACGTGGGCGCCGGTGGCGCCCAGACTGACGGCCGCCGCAAAGCCCGCAGCCCCACGGGCTGTGGGGCCACGCGAGCGGCTGCCAAAGAGCTTTCCAACGAGGCACGGCTTTCCCTCCTGGCTCTTCGGGCGTGGGAGCTGTCGCCAGAGCCGCGGCCCTACCGGAAAATGCTTCGCAGGCTGGCGCGCCGGTGCCACGTGGGCGCCGGTGGCGCCGAGGCTGACGGCCGCCGGAAAGCCCGCAGCCCCACGGGCTGTGGGGCCACGCGAGCGGCTGCCAAAGAGCTTTCCAACGAGGCACGGCTTTTCCTCTTGTCTCTTCGGGCGTGGGAGCTGTCGCCAGAGCCGCGGCCCTACCGGAACATGCTTCGCAGGCTGGCGCGGCGGTGCCACGTGGGCGCCGGTGGCGCCGAGGCTGACGGCCGCCGGAAAGCCCGCAGCCCCACGGGCTGTGGGGCCACACGAGCGGCTGCCAAAGAGCTTTCCAACGAGGCACGGCTTTCCCTCCTGGCTCTTCGGGCATGGGAGCTGTCGCCAGAGCCGCGGCCCTACCGGAAAATGCTTCGCAGGCTGGCGCGGCGGCGCCACATGGGCGCCGGTGGCGCCGTGGCTGACGGCCGCCGGAAAGCCCGCAGCCCCACAGGCTGTGGGGCCACGCGAGCGGCTGCCAAAGAGCTTTCCAACGAGGCACGGCTTTCCCTCCTGGCTCTTCGGGCGTGGGAGCTGTCGCCAGAGCCCCAGCCCTACCGGACAATGCTTCGCAGGCTGGCGCGGCGGTGCCACGTGGGCGCCGGTGGCGCCGAGGCTGACGGACGCCGGAAAGCCCCCAGCCCCACGGGCTGTGGGGCCACGCGAGCGGCTGCCAAAGAGCTTTCCAACGAGGCACGGCTTTCCCTCCTGGCTCTTCGGGCGTGGGAGCTGTCGCCAGAGCCGCGGCCCTACCGGAAAATGCTTCGCAGGCTGGCGCGGCGGCGCCACGTGGTCGCAGGTGGCGCCGAGGCTGACGGCCGCCGGAAAGCCCGCAGCCCCACGGGCTGTGGGGCCACGCAAGGGGCTGGCAAAGAGCTTTCCAACGAGGCACGGCTTTTCCTCGTGGCTCTTCGGGCGTGGGAGCTGTTGCCAGAGTCGCGGCCCTACCGGAAAATGCTTCGCAGGCTGGCGCGGCGGCGCCACGTGGGCGTTGGTGGCGCCGAGGCTGACGGCCGCCGCAAAGCCCGCAGCCCCACGGGCTGTGGGGCCACGCGAGCGGCTGCCAAAGAGCTTTCCAACGAGGCATGGCTTTCCCTCCTGGCTCTTCGGGCGTGGGAGCTTTCGCCAGAGCCCCGGCCCTACCGGAATATGCTTCGCATGCTGGCGCAGCAGCGCCACCTGGGCACCGGTGGCACCGAGGCTGACGGCCGCCGGAAAGCCCGCAGCCCCACGGGCTGTGGGGCCACGCGAGCGGCTGCCAAAGAGCTTTCCAACGAGGCACGGCTTTCCCTCCTGGCTCTTCGGGCGTGGGAGCTGTCGCCAGAGCCCCAGCCCTACCGGAAAATGCTTCGCAGGCTGGCGCGGCGGTGCCACGTGGGCACCGGTGGCGCCGAGGCTGACGGCCGCCGGAAAGCCCGCAGCCCCACGGGCTGTGGGGCCACGCGAGCGGCTGCCAAAGAGCTTTCCAACGAGGCACGGCTTTCCCTCCTGGCTCTTCGGGCGTGGGAGCTGTCGCCAGAGCCGCGGCCCTACCGGAAAATGCTTCGCAGGCTGGCGCGCCGGTGCCACGTGGGCGCCGGTGGCGCCGAGGCTGATGGCCGCCGGAAAGCCCGCAGCCCCACGGGCTTTGGGGCCACGCGAGCGGCTGCCAAAGAGCTTTCCAACGAGGCACGGCTTTTCCTCTTGGCTCTTCGGGCGTGGGAGCTGTCGCCAGAGCCGCGGCCCTACCGGAAAATGCTTGGCAGGCTGGCGCGGCGGTGCCACGTGGGCGCCGGTGGCGCCGAGGCTGACGGCCGCCGGAAAGCCCGCAGCACCACGGGCTGTGGGGCCACACGAGCGGCTGCCAAAGAGCTTTCCAACGAGGCATGGCTTTCCCTCCTGGCTCTTCGGGCATGGGAGCTGTCGCCAGAGCCGCGGCCCTACCCGAAAATGCTTCGCAGGCTGGCGCGGCGGCGCCACATGGGCGCCGGTGGCGCCGTGGCTGACGGCCGCCGGAAAGCCCGCAGCCCCACAGGCTGTGGGGCCACGCGAGCGGCTGCCAAAGAGCTTTCCAACGAGGCACGGCTTTCCCTCCTGGCTCTTCGGGCGTGGGAGCTGTCGCCAGAGCCCCAGCCCTACCGGACAATGCGTCGCAGGCTGGCGCGGCGGTGCCACGTGGGCGCCGGTGGCGCCGAGGCTGACGGCCGCCGCAAAGCCCCCAGCCCCACGGGCTGTGGGGCCACGCGAGCGGCTGCCAAAGAGCTTTCCAACGAGGCACGGCTTTCCCTCCTGTCTCTTCGGGCGTGGGAGCTGTCGCCAGAGCCGCGGCCCTACCAAAAAATGCTTCGCAGGCTGGCGCGCCGGTGCCACGTGGGCGCCGGTGGCGCCAAGGCTGACAGCCGCCGGAAAGCCCCCAGCCCCACGGGCTGTGGGGCCACGCGAGCGGCTGCCAAAGAGCTTTCCAACGAGGCACGGCTTTCCCTCCTGGCTCTTCGGGCATGGGAGCTGTAGCCAGAGCCGCGGCCCTACCGGAAAATGCTTCGCAGGCTGGCGCGGCGGCGCCACATGGGCGCCGGTGGCGCCGTGGCTGACGGCCGCCGGAAAGCCCGCAGCCCCACGGGCTGTGGGGCCACGCGAGCGGCTGCCAAAGAGCTTTCCAACGAGGCACGGCTTTTCCTCCTGGCTCTTCGGGCATGGGAGCTGTCGCCAGAGTCGCGGCCCTACCGGAAAATGCTTCGCAGGCTGGCGCGGCGGCGCCACGTGGGCGCCGGTGGCGCCGAGGCTGACGGCCGCCGCAAAGCCCGCAGCCCCACGGGCTGTGGGGCCACGCGAGCGGCTGCCAAAGAGCTTTCCAACGAGGCACGGCTTTCCCTCCTGGCTCTTCGGGCGTGGGAGCTGTCGCCAGAGCCGCGGCCCTACCGGAAAATGCTTCGCAGGCTGGCGCGCCGGCACCACGTGGGCGCCGGTGGCGCCCAGGCTGACGGCCGCCGCAAAGCCCGCAGCCCCACGGGCTGTGGGGCCACGCGAGCGGCTGCCAAAGAGCTTTCCAACGAGGCACGGCTTTCCCTCCTGGCTCTTCGGGCGTGGGAGCTGTCGCCAGAGCCGCGGCCCTACCGGAAAATGCTTCGCAGGCTGGCGCGCCGGTGCCACGTGGGCGCCGGTGGCGCCGAGGCTGACGGCCGCCGGAAAGCCCGCAGCCCCACGGGCTGTGGGGCCACGCGAGCGGCTGCCAAAGAGCTTTCCAACGAGGCACGGCTTTTCCTCTTGTCTCTTCGGGCGTGGGAGCTGTCGCCAGAGCCGCGGCCCTACCGGAACATGCTTCGCAGGCTGGCGCGGCGGTGCCACGTGGGCGCCGGTGGCGCCGAGGCTGACGGCCGCCGGAAAGCCCGCAGCCCCACGGGCTGTGGGGCCACACGAGCGGCTGCCAAAGAGCTTTCCAACGAGGCACGGCTTTCCCTCCTGGCTCTTCGGGCATGGGAGCTGTCGCCAGAGCCGCGGCCCTACCGGAAAATGCTTCGCAGGCTGGCGCGGCGGCGCCACATGGGCGCCGGTGGCGCCGTGGCTGACGGCCGCCGCAAAGCCCGCAGCCCCACAAGCTGTGGGGCCACGCGAGTGGCTGCCAAAGAGCTTTCCAACGAGGCACGGCTTTCCCTCCTGGCTCTTCGGGCGTGGGAGCTGTCGACAGAGCCCCAGCCGTACCGGACAATGCGTCGCAGGCTGGCGCGGCGGTGACACGTGGGCGCCGGTGGCGCCGAGGCTGACAGCCGCCGGAAAGCCCCCAGCCCCACGGGCTGTGGGGCCACGCGAGCGGCTGCCAAAGAGCTTTCCAACGAGGCACGGCTTTCCCTCCTGGCTCTTCGGGCATGGGAGCTGTAGCCAGAGCCGCGGCCCTACCGGAAAATGCTTCGCAGGCTGGCGCGGCGGCGCCACATGGGCGCCGGTGGCGCCGTGGCTGACGGCCGCCGGAAAGCCCGCAGCCCCACGGGCTGTGGGGCCACGCGAGCGGCTGGCAAAGAGCTTTCCAACGAGGCACGGCTTTTCCTCCTGGCTCTTCGGGCGTGGGAGCTGTCGCCAGAGTCGCGGCCCTACCGGAAAATGCTTCGCAGGCTGGCGCGGCGGCGCCACGTGGGCGCCGGTGGCGCCGAGGCTGACGGCCGCCGCAAAGCCCGCAGCCCCACGGGCTGTGGGGCCACGCGAGCGGCTGCCAAAGAGCTTTCCAACGAGGCACGGCTTTCCCTCCTGGCTCTTCGGGCGTGGGAGCTGTCGCCAGAGCCGCGGCCCTACCGGAAAATGCTTCGCAGGCTGGCGCGCCGGCACCACGTGGGTGCCGGTGGCGCCCAGGCTGACGGCCGCCGCAAAGCCCGCAGCCCCACGGGCTGTGGGGCCACGCGAGCGGCTGCCAAAGAGCTTTCCAACGAGGCATGGCTTTCCCTCCTGGCTCTTCGGGCGTGGGAGCTTTCGCCAGAGCCCCGGCCCTACCGGAAAATGCTTCGCAGGCTGGCGCAGCAGAGCCACGTGGGCGCCGGTGGCGCCGAGGCTGACGGCCGCCGGAAAGCCCGCAGCCCCACGGGCTGTGGGGCCACGCGAGCGGCTGCCAAAGAGCTTTCCAACGAGGCACGGCTTTCCCTCCTGGCTCTTCGGGCGTGGGAGCTGTCGCCAGAGCCGCGGCCCTACCGGAAAATGCTTCGCAGGCTGGTGCGGCGGTGCCACGTGGGCGCCGGTGGCGCGGTGGCTGACGGCCGCCGGAAAGCCAGCAGCCCCACGGGCTGTGGGGCCACGCAAGCGGCTGCCAAAGAGCTTTCCAACGAGGCACGGCTTTTCCTCCTGGCTCTTCGGGCGTGGGAGCTGTCGCCAGAGCCGCAACCCTACCGGAAAATGCTTTGCAGGCTGGCGCGCCGGCGCCACATGGGCGCCGGTGGCGCCGAGGCTGACGGCCGCCGCAAAGCCCGCAGCTCCACGGGCTGTGGGGCCACGCGAGCGGCTGCCAAAGAGCTTTCCAACGAGGCACGGCTTTCCCTCCTGGCTCTTCGGGCGTGGGAGCTGTCGCCAGAGCCGCGGCCCTACCGGAAAATGCTTCGCAGGCTGGTGCGGCGGTGCCACGTGGGCGCCGGTGGCGCGGTGGCTGACGGCCGCCGGAAAGCCCGCAGCCCCACGGGCTGTGGGGCCACGCGAGCGGCTGCCAAAGAGCTTTCCAACGAGGCACGGCTTTTCCTCCTGGCTCTTCGGGCGTGGGAGCTGTCGCCAGAGCCGCGTCCCTACCGGAAAATGCTTCGCAGGCTGGCGCGCCGGCGCCACGTGGGCGCCGGTGGCGCCGAGGCTGACGGCCGCCGCAAAGCCCGCAGCCCCACGGGCTGTGGGGCCACGCGAGCGGCTGCCAAAGAGCTTTCCAACGAGGCACGGCTTTCCCTCCTGGCTCTTCGGGCGTGGGAGCTGTCGCCAGAGCCGCGGCCCTACCGGAAAATGCTTCGCAGGCTGGTGCGGCGGTGCCACGTGGGCGCCGGTGGCGCGGTGGCTGACGGCCGCCGGAAAGCCCGCAGCCCCACGGGCTGTGGGGCCACGCAAGCGGCTGCCAAAGAGCTTTCCAACGAGGCACGGCTTTTCCTCCTGGCTCTTCGGGCGTGGGAGCTGTCGCCAGAGCCGCGGCCCTACCGGAAAATGCTTCGCAGGCTGGCGCGCCGGCGCCACGTGGGCGCCGGTGGCGCCGAGTCTGACGGCCGCCGGAAAGCCCGCAGCCCCACGGGCTGTGGGGCCACGCGAGCGGCTGCCAAAGAGCTTTCCAACGAGGCACGGCTTTCCCTCCTGGCTCTTTGGGCGTGGGAGCTGTCGCCAGAGCCGTGGCCCTACCGGAAAATGCTTCGCAGGCTGGCGCGGGGGCGCCACGTGGGCGCCGGTGGCGCCGTGGCTGACGGCCGCCGGAAACCCCGCAGCCCCACAGGCTGTGGGGCCACGCGAGCGGCTGCCAAAGAGCTTTCCAACGAGGCACGGCTTTCCCTCCTGGCTCTTCGGGCGTGGGAGCTGTCGCCAGAGCCGCGGCCCTACCGGAAAATGCTTCGCAGGCTGGCGCAGCAGCGCCACGTGGGCGCCGGTGGCGCCGAGGCTGATGGCCGCCGGAAAGCCCGCAGCCCCACGGGCTGTGGGGCCACGCGAGCAGCTGCCAAAGAGCTTTCCAACGAGGCACGGCTTTCCCTCCTGGCTCTTCGGGCGTAGGAGCTGTCGCCAGAGCCCCAGCCCTACCGGACAATGCTTCGCAGGCTGGCGCGCCGGCGCCACGTGGGCGCCGCTGGCGCCGAGGCTGACGGCCGCCGCAAAGCCCACAGCCCCACGGGCTGTGGGGCCACGCGAGCGGCTGCCAAAGAGCTTTCCAACGAGGCACGGCTTTCCCTCCTGGCTCTTCGGGCGTGGGAGCTGTCGCCAGAGCCGCGGCCCTACCGGAAAATGCTTCGCAGGCTGGTGCGGCGGTGCCACGTGGGCGCCGGTGGCGCGGTGGCTGACGGCCGCCGGAAAGCCCGCAGCCCCACGGGCTGTGGGGCCACGCAAGCGGCTGCCAAAGAGCTTTCCAACGAGGCACGGCTTTTCCTCCTGGCTCTTCGGGCATAGGAGCTGTCGCCAGAGCCGCGGCCCTACCGGAAAATGCTTCGCAGGCTGGCGCGGCGGCGCCACGTGGGCGCCGGTGTCGCCAAGGCTGACGGCCGCCAGAAAGCCCGCAGCCCCAAGGGCCGTGGGGCCACGCGAGCGGCTGCCAAAAAGATTTCCAACGAGGCACGGCTTTCCCTCCTGGCTCTTCGGGCATAGGAGCTGTCGCCAGAGCCGCGGCCCTACCGGAAAATGCTTCACAGGCTGGCGCGGCGGCGCCACGTGGGCGCCGGTGGCGCCAAGGCTGACGGCCGCCGGAAAGCCCGCAGCCCCACGGGCTGTGGGGCCACGCGAGCGGCTGCCAAAGAGCTTTCCAACGAGGCACGGCTTTTCCTCCTGGCTCTTCGGGCGTGGGAGCTGTCGCCAGAGCCGCGGCCCTACCGGAAAATGCTTCGCAGGCTGGCGCGGCGGCGCCACATGGGCGCCGGAGGCGCGGTGGCTGACGGCCGCCGGAAAGCCCGCAGCCCCACGGGCTGTGGGGCCACGCGAGCGGCTGGCAAAGAGCTTTCCAACGAGGCACGGCTTTTCCTCCTGGCTCTTCGGGCGTGGGAGCTGTCGCCAGAGTCGCGGCCCTACCGGAAAATGCTTCGCAGGCTGGCGCGCCGGCGCCACGTGGGCGTCGGTGGCGCCGAGGCTGACGGCCGCCGCAAAGCCCGCAGCCCCACGGGCTGTGGGGCCACGCGAGCGGCTGCCAAAGAGCTTTCCAACGAGGCACGGCTTTCCCTCCTGGCTCTTCAGGCGTGGGAGCTGTCGCCAGAGCCGCGGCCCTACCGGAAAATGCTTCGCAGGCTGGCGCGCCGGCGCCACGTGGGCGCCGGTGGCGCCGAGGCTGACGGCCGCCGCAAAGCCCGCAGCCCCACGGGCTGTGGGGCCACGCGAGCGGCTGCCAAAGAGCTTTCCAACGAGGCACGGCTTTCCCTCCTGGCTCTTCGGGCGTGGGAGCTGTCGCCAGAGCCGCGGCCCTACCGGAAAATGCTTCGCAGGCTGGTGCGGCGGTGCCACGTGGGCGCCGGTGGCGCGGTGGCTGACGGCCGCCGGAAAGCCCGCAGCCCCACGGGCTGTGGGGCCACGCAAGCGGCTGCCAAAGAGCTTTCCAACGAGGCACGGCTTTTCCTCCTGGCTCTTCGGGCGTGGGAGCTGTCGCCAGAGCCGCGGCCCTACCGGAAAATGCTTCGCAGGCTGGCGCGCCGGCGCCACGCGGGCGCCGGTGGCGCCGAGTCTGACGGCCGCCGGAAAGCCCGCAGCCCCACGGGCTGTGGGGCCACGCGAGCGGCTGCCAAAGAGCTTTCCAACGAGGCACGGCTTTCCCTCCTGGCTCTTTGGGCGTGGGAGCTGTCGCCAGAGCCGTGGCCCTACCGGAAAATGCTTCGCAGGCTGGCGCGGGGGCGCCACGTGGGCGCCGGTGGCGCCGTGGCTGACGGCCGCCGGAAACCCCGCAGCCCCCACAGGCTGTGGGGCCACGCGAGCGGCTGCCAAAGAGCTTTCCAACGAGGCACGGCTTTCCCTCCTGGCTCTTCGGGCGTGGGAGCTGTCGCCAGAGCCGCGGCCCTACCGGAAAATGCTTCGCAGGCTGGCGCAGCAGCGCCACGTGGGCGCCGGTGGCGCCGAGGCTGATGGCCGCCGGAAAGCCCGCAGCCCCACGGGCTGTGGGGCCACGCGAGCGGCTGCCAAAGAGCTTTCCAATGAGGCACGGCTTTCCCTCCTGGCTCTTCGGGCGTAGGAGCTGTCGCCAGAGCCCCAGCCCTACCGGACAATGCTTCGCAGGCTGGCGCGCCGGCGCCACGTGGGCGCCGGTGGCGCCGAGGCTGACGGCCGCCGCAAAGCCCACAGCCCCACGGGCTGTGGGGCCACGCGAGCGGCTGCCAAAGAGCTTTCCAACGAGGCACGGCTTTCCCTCCTGGCTCTTCGGGCGTGGGAGCTGTCGCCAGAGCCGCGGCCCTACCGGAAAATGCTTCGCAGGCTGGTGCAGCGGTGCCACGTGGGCGCCGGTGGCGCGGTGGCTGACGGCCGCCGGAAAGCCCGCAGCCCCACGGGCTGTGGGGCCACGCAAGCGGCTGCCAAAGAGCTTTCCAACGAGGCACGGCTTTTCCTCCTGGCTCTTCGGGCATAGGAGCTGTCGCCAGAGCCGCGGCCCTACCGGAAAATGCTTCGCAGGCTGGCGCGGCGGCGCCACGTGGGCGCCGGTGTCGCCAAGGCTGACGGCCGCCAGAAAGCCCGCAGCCCCAAGGGCCGTGGGGCCACGCGAGCGGCTGCCAAAAAGATTTCCAACGAGGCACGGCTTTCCCTCCTGGCTCTTCGGGCATAGGAGCTGTCGCCAGAGCCGCGGCCCTACCGGAAAATGCTTCACAGGCTGGCGCGGCGGCGCCACGTGGGCGCCGGTGGCGCCAAGGCTGACGGCCGCCGGAAAGCCCGCAGCCCCACGGGCTGTGGGGCCACGCGAGCGGCTGCCAAAGAGCTTTCCAACGAGGCACGGCTTTTCCTCCTGGCTCTTCGGGCGTGGGAGCTGTCGCCAGAGCCGCGGCCCTACCGGAAAATGCTTCGCAGGCTGGCGCGGCGGCGCCACATGGGCGCCGGAGGCGCGGTGGCTGACGGCCGCCGGAAAGCCCGCAGCCCCACGGGCTGTGGGGCCACGCGAGCGGCTGGCAAAGAGCTTTCCAACGAGGCACGGCTTTTCCTCCTGGCTCTTCGGGCGTGGGAGCTGTCGCCAGAGTCGCGGCCCTACCGGAAAATGCTTCGCAGGCTGGCGCGCCGGCGCCACGTGGGCGCCGGTGGCGCCGAGGCTGACGGCCGCCGCAAAGCCCGCAGCCCCACGGGCTGTGGGGCCACGCGAGCGGCTGCCAAAGAGCTTTCCAACGAGGCACGGCTTTCCCTCCTGGCTCTTCGGGCGTGGGAGCTGTCGCCAGAGCCGCGGCCCTACCGGAAAATGCTTCGCAGGCTGGCGCGCCGGCACCACGTGGGCGCCGGTGGCGCCCAGGCTGACGGCCGCCGCAAAGCCCGCAGCCCCACGGGCTGTGGGGCCACGCGAGCGGCTGCCAAAGAGCTTTCCAACGAGGCATGGCTTTCCCTTCTGGCTCTTCGGGCGTGGGAGCTTTCGCCAGAGCCCCGGCCCTACCGGAAAATGCTTCGCAGGCTGGCGCAGCAGCGCCACGTGGGCGCCGGTGGCGCCGAGGCTGACGGCCGCCGGAAAGCCCGCAGCCCCACGGGCTGTGGGGCCACGCAAGCGGCTGCCAAAGAGCTTTCCAACGAGGCACGGCTTTCCCTCCTGGCTCTTCGGGCGTAGGAGCTGTCGCCAGAGCCCCAGCCCTACCGGACAATGCTTCGCAGGCTGTCGCGGCGGCGCCACGTGGGCGCCGGTGGCGCCGAGTCTGACGGCCGCCGGAAAGCCCGCAGCCCCACGGGCTGTGGGGCCACGCGAGCGGCTGCCAAAGAGCTTTCCAACGAGGCACGGCTTTCCCTCCTGGCTCTTCGGGCGTGGGAGCTGTCGCCAGAGCCGCGGCCCTACCGGAAAATGCTTCGCAGGCTGGTGCGGCGGTGCCACGTGGGCGCCGGTGGCGCCGAGGCTGACGGCCGCCGGAAAGCCCGCAGCCCCACGGGCTGTGGGGCCACGCGAGCGGCTGCCAAAGAGCTTTCCAACGAGGCACGGCTTTCCCTCCTGGCTCTTCGGGCATGGGAGCTGTCGCCAGAGCCGCGGCCCTACCGGAAAATGCTTCGCAGGCTGGTGCGGCGGTGCCACGTGGGCGCCGGTGGCGCGGTGGCTGACGGCCGCCGGAAAGCCCGCAGCCCCACGGGCTGTGGGGCCACGCGAGCGGCTGCCAAAGAGCTTTCCAACGAGGCACGGCTTTCCCTCCTGGCTCTTCGGGCGTGGGAGCTGTCGCCAGAGCCGCGGCCCTACCGGAAAATGCTTCGCAGGCTGGCGCGGCGGCGCCACGTGGGCGCCGGTGGCGCCGAGTCTGACGGCCGCCGGAAAGCCCGCAGCCCCACGGGCTGTGGGGCCACGCGAGCGGCTGCCAAAGAGCTTTCCAAGGAGGCACGGCTTTCCCTCCTGGCTCTTCGGGCGTAGGAGCTGTCGCCAGAGCCCCAGCCCTACCGGACAATGCTTCGCAGGCTGGCGCGGCGGCGCCACGTGGGCGCCGGTGGCGCCGAGGCTGACGGCCGCCCGAAAGCCCCCAGCCCCACGGGCTGTGGGGCCACGTGAGCGGCTGCCAAAGAGCTTTCCAACGAGGCACGGCTTTCCCTCCTGGCTCTTCGGGCGTGGGAGCTGTCGCCAGAGCCGCGGCCCTACCGGACAATGCTTCGCAGGCTGGCGCGGCGGTGCCACGTGGGCGCCGGTGGCGCGGTGGCTGACGGCCGCCGGAAAGCCCGCAGCCCCACGGGCTGTGGGGCCACGCAAGCGGCTGCCAAAGAGCTTTCCAACGAGGCACGGCTTTTCCTCCTGGCTCTTCGGGCGTGGGAGCTGTCGCCAGAGCCGCGGCCCTACCGGAAAATGCTTCGCAGGCTGGCGCGGCGGCGCCACGTGGGCGCCGGTGGCGCCGTGGCTGACGGCCGCCGCAAAGCCCGCAGCCCCACGGGCTGTGGGGCCACGCGAGCGGCTGCCAAAGAGCTTTCCAACGAGGCACGGCTTTCCCTCCTGGCTCTTCGGGCGTGGGAGCTGTCGCCAGAGCCGCGGCCCTACCGGAAAATGCTTCGCAGGCTGGCGCGGCGGTGCCACGTGGGCGCCGGTGGCGCCGTGGCTGACGGCCGCCGGAAACCCCGCAGCTCCAAGGGCCATGGGGCCACGCGAGCGGCTACCAAAGAGCTTTCCAACGAGGCACGGCTTTCCCTCCTGGCTCTTCGGGCGTGGGAGCTGTCGCCAGAGCCGCGGCCCTACCGGAAAATGCTTCGCAGGCTGGCGCGGCGGTGCCACGTGGGCGCCGGTGGCGCCGAGGCTGACGGCCGCCGCAAAGCCCGCAGCCCCACGGGCTGTGGGGCCACGCGAGCGGCTGCCAAAGAGCTTTCCAACGAGGCACGGCTTTCCCTCCTGGTTCTTCGGGCGTGGGAGCTGTCGCCAGAGCCGCGGCCCTACCGGAAAATGCTTCGCAGGCTGGCGCGCCGGTGCCACGTGGGCGCCGGTGGCGCCGAGGCTGACGGCCGCCGGAAAGCCCGCAGCCCCACGGGCTGTGGGGCCACGCGAGCGGCTGGCAAAGAGCTTTCCAACGAGGCACGGCTTTCCCTCCTGGCTCTTCGGGCGTGGGAGCTGTCGCCAGAGCCGCGGCCCTACCGGAAAATGCTTCGCAGGCTGGCGCGGGGGCGCCACATGGGCGCCGGTGGCGCCGTGGCTGACGGCCGCCGGAAAGCCCGCAGCCCCACGGGCTGTGGGGCCACGCAAGCGGCTGCCAAAGAGCTTTCCAAGGAGGCACGGCTTTTCCTCCTGGCTCTTCGGGCGTGGGAGCTGTCGCCAGAGCCGCGGCCCTACCGGAAAATGCTTCGCAGGCTGGCGCGCCGGCGCCACGTGGGCGCCGGTGGCGCCGAGGCTGACGGCCGCCGGAAAGCCAGCAGCCCCACGGGCTGTGGGGGCCACGCGAGCGGCTGCCAAAGAGCTTTCCAACGAGGCACGGCTTTCCCTCCTGGCTCTTCGGGCGTGGGAGCTGTCGCCAGAGCCGCGGCCCTACCGGAAAATGCTTCGCAGGCTGGCGCAGCAGCGCCACGTGGGCGCCGGTGGCGCCGAGGCTGACGGCCGCCGCAAAGCCCGCAGCCCCACGGGCTGTGGGGCCACGCGAGCGGCTGCCAAAGAGCTTTCCAACGAGGCACGGCTTTCCCTCCTGGCTCTTCGGGTGTGGGAGCTGTCGCCAGAGCCGCGTCCCTACCAGAAAATGCTTCGCAGGCTGGTGCGGCGGTGCCACGTGGGCGCCGGTGGCACGGTGGCTGACGGCCGCCGGAAAGCCCGCAGCCCCACGGGCTGTGGGGCCACGCGAGCGGCTGCCAAAGAGCTTTCCAACGAGGCACGGCTTTCCGTCCTGGCTCTTCGGGCGTGGGAGCTGTCGCCAGAGCCGCGGCCCTACCGGAAAATGCTTCGCAGGCTGGTGCGGCGGTGCCACGTGGGCGCCGGTGGCGCGGTGGCTGACGGCCGCCGGAAAGCCCGCAGCCCCACGGGCTGTGGGGCCACGCAAGCGGCTGCCAAAGAGCTTTCCAACGAGGCACGGCTTTTCCTCCTGGCTCTTCGGGCGTGGGAGCTGTCGCCAGAGCCCCAGCCCTACCGGACAATGCTTCGCAGGCTGGCGCGGCGGTGCCACGTGGGCGCCGGTGGCGCGGTGGCTGACAGCCGCCGGAAAGCCCGCAGCCCCACGGGCTGTGGGGCCACGCAAGCGGCTGCCAAAGAGCTTTCCAACGAGGCACGGCTTTTCCTCCTGGCTCTTCGGGCGTGGGAGCTGTCGCCAGAGTCGCGGCCCTACCGGAAAATGCTTCGCAGGCTGGCGCGCTGGCGCCACGTGGGCGC
Organism: Rissa tridactyla; assembly: GCF_028500815.1. Lineage (NCBI taxonomy): Eukaryota > Metazoa > Chordata > Aves > Charadriiformes > Laridae > Rissa > Rissa tridactyla. The sequence continues at coordinate 57,987 of NW_026529632.1, forward strand.
CGGTGGCGCCGTGGCTGACGGCCGCCGGAAACCCCGCAGCCCCAAGGGCCATGGGGCCACGCGAGCGGCTGCCAAAGAGCTTTCCAACGAGGCACGGCTTTCCCTCCTGGCTCTTCGGGCGTGGGAGCTGTCGCCAGAGCCGCGGCCCTACCGGAAAATGCTTCGCAGGCTGGCGCGGGGGCGCCACATGGGCGCCGGTGGCGCCGTGGCTGACGGCCGCCGGAAAGCCCGCAGCCCCACGGGCTGTGGGGCCACGCAAGCGGCTGCCAAAGAGCTTTCCAACGAGGCACGGCTTTTCCTCCTGGCTCTTCGGGCGTGGGAGCTGTCGCCAGAGCCGCGGCCCTACCGGAAAATGCTTCGCAGGCTGGCGCGCCGGCGCCACGTGGGCGCCGGTGGCGCCGAGGCTGACGGCCGCCGGAAAGCCAGCAGCCCCACGGGCTGTGGGGCCACGCGAGCGGCTGCCAAAGAGCTTTCCAACGAGGCACGGCTTTCCCTCCTGGCTCTTCGGGCGTGGGAGCTGTCGCCAGAGCCGCGGCCCTACCGGAAAATGCTTCGCAGGCTGGCGCAGCAGCGCCACGTGGGCGCCGGTGGCGCCGAGGCTGACGGCCGCCGCAAAGCCCCCAGCACCACGGGCTGTGGGGCCACGCGAGCGGCTGCCAAAGAGCTTTCCAACGAGGCACGGCTTTCCCTCCTGGCTCTTCGGGCGTGGGAGCTGTCGCCAGAGCCGCGTCCCTACCAGAAAATGCTTCGCAGGCTGGTGCGGCGGTGCCACGTGGGCGCCGGTGGCACGGTGGCTGACGGCCGCCGGAAAGCCCGCAGCCCCACGGGCTGTGGGGCCACGCAAGCGGCTGCCAAAGAGCTTTCCAACGAGGCACGGCTTTTCCTCCTGGCTCTTCGGGCGTGGGAGCTGTCGCCAGAGCCGCGGCCCTACCGGAAAATGCTTCGCAGGCTGGCGCGCAGGCGCCACGTGGGCGCCGGTGGCGCCGAGGCTGACGGCCGCCGGAAAGCCAGCAGCCCCACGGGCTGTGGGGCCACACGAGCGGCTGCCAAAGAGCTTTCCAACGAGGCACGGCTTTCCCTCCTGGCTCTTCGGGCGTAGGAGCTGTCGCCAGAGCCCCAGCCCTACCGGACAATGCTTCGCAGGCTGGCGCGGCGGCGCCACGTGGGCGTTGGTGGCGCCGAGGCTGACGGCCGCCGGAAAGCCCCCAGCCCCACGGGCTGTGGGGCCACGCGAGCGGCTGCCAAAGAGCTTTCCAACGAGGCACGGCTTTCCGTCCTGGCTCTTCGGGCGTGGGAGCTGTCGCCAGAGCCGCGGCCCTACCGGAAAATGCTTCGCAGGCTGGTGCGGCGGTGCCACGTGGGCGCCGGTGGCGCGGTGGCTGACGGCCGCCGGAAAGCCCGCAGCCCCACGGGCTGTGGGGCCACGCAAGCGGCTGCCAAAGAGCTTTCCAACGAGGCACGGCTTTTCCTCCTGGCTCTTCGGGCGTGGGAGCTGTCGCCAGAGTCGCGGCCCTACCGGAAAATGCTTCGCAGGCTGGCGCGCTGGCGCCACGTGGGCGCCGGTGGCGCCGTGGCTGACGGCCGCCGGAAACCCCGCAGCCCCAAGGGCCATGGGGCCACGCGAGCGGCTGCCAAAGAGCTTTCCAACGAGGCACGGCTTTCCCTCCTGGCTCTTCGGGCGTGGGAGCTGTCGCCAGAGCCGCCCCCTACCGGAAAATGCTTCGCAGGCTGGCGCGGCGGTGCCACGTGGGCGCCGGTGGCGCCGAGGCTGACGGCCGCCGGAAAGCCCGCAGCCCCACGGGCTGTGGGGCCACGCGAGCGGCTGCCAAAGAGCTTTCCAACGAGGCACGGCTTTCCCTCCTGGCTCTTCGGGCGTGGGAGCTGTCGCCAGAGCTGCGGCCCTACCGGAAAATGCTTCGCAGGCTGGCGCGCCGGTGCCACGTGGGCGCCGGTGGCGCCGAGGCTGACGGCCGCCGGAAAGCCCGCAGCCCCACGGGCTGTGGGGCCACGCGAGCGGCTGCCAAAGAGCTTTCCAATGAGGCACGGCTTTCCCTCCTGGCTCTTCGGGCGTGGGAGCTGTCGCCAGAGCCGCGGCCCTACCGGAAAATGCTTCGCAGGCTGGCGCGGGGGCGCCACGTGGGCGCCGGTGGCGCCGTGGCTGACGGCCGCCGGAAAGCCCGCAGCCCCACGGGCTGTGGGGCCACGCAAGCGGCTGCCAAAGAACTTTCCAACGAGGCACGGCTTTTCCTCCTGGCTCTTCGGGCGTGGGAGCTGTCGCCAGAGTCGCGGCCCTACCGGAAAATGCTTCGCAGGCTGGCGCGGCGGCGCCACGTGGGCGCCGGTGGCGCCAAGGCTGACGGCCGCCGCAAAGCCCGCAGCCCCACAGGCTGTGGGGCCACGCGAGCGGCTGCCAAAGAGCTTTCCAGCGAGGCACGGCTTTCCCTCCTGGCTCTTCGGGCGTAGGAGCTTTCGCCGGAACCCCGACCCTACCGGAAAATGCTTCGCAGGCTGGCGCAGCAGCGCCACGTGGGCGCCGGTGGCGCCGAGGCTGACGGCCGCCGGAAAGCCCGCAGCCCCACGGGCTGTGGGGCCACGCGAGCGGCTGCCAAAGAGCTTTCCAACGAGGCACGGCTTTCCCTCCTGGCTCTTCGGGCGTGGGAGCTGTCGCCAGAGCCGCGGCCCTACCGGAAAATGCTTCGCAGGCTGGTGCGGCGGTGCCACATGGGCGCCGGTGGCGCGGTGGCTGACGGCCGCCGGAAACCCCGCAGCCCCACGGGCTGTGGGGCCACGCGAGCGGCTGCCAAAGAGCTTTCCAACGAGGCACGGCTTTCCCTCCTGGCTCTTCGGGCGTGGGAGCTGTCGCCAGAGCCGCGGCCCTACCGGAAAATGCTTCGCAGGCTGGCGCGGCGGCGCCACGTGGGCGCTGGTGGCGCCGAGGCTGACGTCCACCGCAAAGCCCGCAGCCCCATGGGCTGTGGGGCCACGCGAGCGGCTGCCAAAGAGCTTTCCAACGAGGCACGGCTTTCCCTCCTGGCTCTTCGGGCGTGGGAGCTGTCGCCAGAGACGCGGCCCTACCGGAAAATGCTTCGCAGGCTGGCGCGCCGGCGCCACGTGGGCGCCGGTGGCGCCGAGGCTGACGGCCGCCGGAAAGCCCGCAGCCCCACGGGCTGTGGGGCCACACGAGCGGCTGCCAAAGAGCTTTCCAACGAGGCACGGCTTTCCATTCTGGCTCTTCGGGCGTGGGAGCTGTCGCCAGAGCCGCGGCCCTACCAGAAAATGCTTCGCAGGCTGGCGCGCCGGTGCCACGTGGGCGCCGGTGGCGCCGAGGCTGATGGCCGCCGGAAAGCCCGCAGCCCCACGGGCTGTGAGGCCACGCGAGCGGCTGCCAAAGAGCTTTCCAACGAGGCACGGCTTTCCCTCCTGGCTCTTCGGGCGTGGGAGCTGTCGCCAGAGCCGCGGCCCTACCGGAAAATGCTTCGCAGGCTGGCGCGGGGGCGCCACGTGGGCGCCGGTGGCGCCGTGGCTGACGGCCGCCGGAAAGCCCGCAGCCCCACGGGCTGTGGGGCCACGCAAGCGGCTGGCAAAGAGCTTTCCAACGAGGCACGGCTTTTCCTCCTGGCTCTTCGGGCGTGGGAGCTGTCGCCAGAGTCGCGGCCCTACCGGAAAATGCTTCGCAGGCTGGCGCGGCGGCGCCACGTGGGCACCGGTGGCGCCAAGGCTGACGGCTGCCGCAAAGCCCGCAGCCCCACAGGCTGTGGGGCCACGCGAGCGGCTGCCAAAGAGCTTTCCAACGAGGCACGGCTTTCCCTCCTGGCTCTTCGGGCGTGGGAGCTGTCGCCAGAGCCGCGGACCTACCGGAAAATGCTTCGCAGGCTGGCGCGCCGGCGCCACGTGGGCGCCGGTGGCGCCGAGGCTGACGGCCGCCGGAAAGCCCGCAGCCCCACGGGCTGTGGGGCCACGCGAGCGGCTGCCAAAGAGCTTTCCAACGAGGCACGGCTTTCCCTCCTGGCTCTTCGGGCGTGGGAGCTGTCGCCAGAGCCGCGGCCCTACCGGAAAATGCTTCGCAAGCTGGTGCGGCGGTGCCACATGGGCGCCGGTGGCGCGGTGGCTGACGGCCGCCGGAAAGCCCGCAGCCCCACGGGCTGTGGGGGGCCACGCGAGCGGCTGCCAAAGAGCTTTCCAACGAGGCACGGCTTTCCCTCCTGGCTCTTCGGGCGTGGGAGCTGTCGCCAGAGCCGCGGCCCTACCGTAAAATGCTTCGCAGGCTGGCGCGCCGGCGCCACGTGGGCGCCGGTGGCGCCGAGGCTGACGGCCGCCGGAAACCCCGCAGCCCCACAGGCTGTGGGGCCACGCGAGCGGCTGCCAAAGAGCTTTCCAACGAGGCACGGCTTTCCCTCCTGGCTCTTCGGGCGTGGGAGCTGTCGCCAGAGCCGCGGCCCTACCGGAAAATGCTTCGCAGGCTGGCGCGGGGGCGCCACGTGGGCGCCGGTGGCGCCGTGGCTGACGGCCGCCGGAAAGCCCGCAGCCCCACGGGCTGTGGGGCCACGCAAGCGGCTGGCAAAGAGCTTTCCAAGGAGGCACGGCTTTTCCTCCTGGCTCTTCGGGCGTGGGAGCTGTCGCCAGAGTCGCGGCCCTACCAGAATATGCTTCGCAGGCTGGAGCGGCGGTGCCATGTGGGCGCCGGTGACGCCGAGGCTGACGGCCGCCGCAAAGCCCGCAGCCCCACAGGCTGTGAGGCCACGCGAGCGGCTGCCAAAGAGCTTTCCAACGAGGCACGGCTTTCCGTCCTGGCTCTTTGGGCGTGGGAGCTGTCGCCAGAGCCGCGGCCCTACCGGAAAATGCTTCGCAGGCTGGCGCGGCGGCGCCACGTGGGCGCCGGTGGCGCCGAGGCTGACGGCCGCCGCAAAGCCCCCAGCCCCAAGGGCCGTGGGGCCACGCGAGCGGCTGCCAAAGAGCTTTCCAACGAGGCACGGCTTTCCCTCCTGGCTCTTCGGGCGTGGGAGCTGTCGCCAGAGCCGCGGCCATACCGGAAAATGCTTCGCAGGCTGGCGCGCCGGCGCCACGTGGGCGCCGCTGGCGCCGTGGCTGATGGCCGCCGGAAAGCCCGCAGCCCCACGGGCTGTGGGGCCACGCAAGCGGCTGGCAAAGAGCTTTCCAACGAGGCACGGCTTTTCCTCCTGGCTCTTCGGGCGTGGGAGCTGTCGCCAGAGCCGCGGCCCTACCGAAAAATGCTTCGCAGGCTGGTGCGGTGGTGCCATGTGGGCGCCGGTGACGCCGAGGCTGACGGCCGCCGCAAAGCCCGCAGCCCCACGGGCTGTGGGGCCACGCGAGCGGCTGCCAAAGAGCTTTCCAACGAGGCACGGCTTTCCCTCCTGGCTCTTCGGGCGTGGGAGCTGTCGCCAGAGCCGCGGCCCTACCGGAAAATGCTTCGCAGGCTGGCGCGGCGGCGCCACGTGGGCGCCGGTGGCGCCGAGGCTGACGGCCGCCGGAAAGCCCCCAGCCCCAAGGGCCGTGGGGCCACGCGAGCGGCTGCCAAAGAGCTTTCCAACGAGGCACGGCTTTTCCTCCTGGCTCTTCGGGCGTGGGAGCTGTCGCCAGAGTCGCGGCCCTACCGGAAAATGCTTCGCAGGCTGGTGCTGCGGCGCCACGTGGGCGCCGGTGGCGCGGTGGCTGACGGCCGCCGGAAAGCCCGCAGCCCCACGGGCTGTGGGGCCACGCGAGCGGCTGCCAAAGAGCTTTCCAACGAGGCATGGCTTTCCCTCCTGGCTCTTCGGGCGTGGGAGCTGTCGCCAGAGCCGCGGCCCTACCGGAAAATGCTTCGCAGGCTGGCGCAGCAGCGCCATGTGGGCGCCGGTGGCGCCGAGGCTGACGGCCGCCGCAAAGCCCGCAGCCCCACGGGCTGTGGGGCCACGCGAGCGGCTGCCAAAGAGCTTTCCAACGAGGCACGGCTTTCCCTCCTGGCTCTTCGGGCGTGGGAGCTGTCGCCAGAGCCGCGGACCTACCGGAAAATGCTTCGCAGGCTGGCGCAGCAGCGCCACGTGGGCGCCGGTGGCGCCGAGGCTGACGGCCGCCGGAAAGCCCGCAGCCCCACGGGCTGTGGGGCCACGCGAGCGGCTGCCAAAGAGCTTTCCAACGAGGCACGGCTTTCCCTCCTGGCTCTTCGGGCGTGGGAGCTGTCGCCAGAGCCGCGGCCCTACCGGAAAATGCTTCGCAAGCTGGTGCGGCGGTGCCACATGGGCGCCGGTGGCGCGGTGGCTGACGGCCGCCGGAAAGCCCGCAGCCCCACGGGCTGTGGGGCCACGCGAGCGGCTGCCAAAGAGCTTTCCAACGAGGCACGGCTTTCCCTCCTGGCTCTTCGGGCATGGGAGCTGTCGCCAGAGCCGCGGCCCTACCGGAAAATGCTTCGCAGGCTGGCGCGCCGGCGCCACGTGGGCGCCGGTGGCGCCGAGGCTGACGGCCGCCGGGAACCCCGCAGCCCCACAGGCTGTGGGGCCACGCGAGCGGCTGCCAAAGAGCTTTCCAACGAGGCACGGCTTTCCCTCCTGGCTCTTCGGGCGTGGGAGATGTCGCCAGAGCCGCGGCCCTACCGGAAAATGGTTCGCAGGCTGGCGCGCCGGCGCCACGTGGGCGCCGCTGGCGCCGAGGCTGACGGACGCCGGAAAGCCCGCAGCCCCACGGACTGTGGGGTCACGCGAGCGGCTGCCAAAGAGCTTTCCAACGAGGCACGGCTTTCCCTCCTGCCTCTTCGGGCGTGGGAGCTGTCGCCAGAGCCGCGGCCCTACCGGAAAATGCTTCGCAGGCTGGCGCGCCGGCGCCACGTGGGCGCCGCTGGCGCCGAGGCTGATGGACGCCGGAAAGCCCGCAGCCCCACGGGCTGTGGGGCCACGCGAGCGGCTGCCAAAGAGCTTTCCAACGAGGCACGGCTTTCCCTCCTGGCTCTTCGGGCGTGGGAGCTGTCGCCAGAGTCGCGGCCCTACCGAAAAATGCTTCGCAGGCTGGTGCGGTGGTGCCATGTGGGCGCCGGTGACGCCGAGGCTGACGGCCGCCGCAAAGCCCGCAGCCCCACAGGCTGTGAGGCCACGCGAGCGGCTGCCAAAGAGCTTTCCAACGAGGCACGGCTTTCCCTCCTGGCTCTTCGGGCGTGGGAGCTGTCGCCAGAGCCGCGGCCCTACCGGAAAATGCTTCGCAGGCTGGCGCGCCGGCGCCACGTGGGCGCCGGTGGCGCCGAGGCTGACGGCCGCCGGAAAGCCCCCAGCCCCAAGGGCCGTGGGGCCACGCGAGCGGCTGCCAAAGAGCTTTCCAACGAGGCACGGCTTTCCCTCCTGGCTCTTCGGGCGTGGGAGCTGTCGCCAGAGCCGCGGCCCTACCGGAAAATGCTTCGCAGGCTGGCGCGGGGGCGCCACGTGGGCGCCGGTGGCGCCGTGGCTGACGGCCGCCGGAAAGCCCGCAGCCCCACGGGCTGTGGGGCCACGCAAGCGGCTGGCAAAGAGCTTTCCAAGGAGGCACGGCTTTTCCTCCTGGCTCTTCGGGCGTGGGAGCTGTCGCCAGAGTCGCGGCCCTACCGGAAAATGCTTCGCAGGCTGTGTGCTGCGGCGCCACGTGGGCGCCGGTGGCGCGGTGGCTGACGGCCGCCGGAAAGCCCGCAGCCCCACGGGCTGTGGGGCCACGCGAGCGGCTGCCAAAGAGCTTTCCAACGAGGCATGGCTTTCCCTCCTGGCTCTTCGGGCGTGGGAGCTGTCGCCAGAGCCGCGGCCCTACCGGAAAATGCTTCGCAGGCTGGCGCAGCAGCGCCATGTGGGCGCCGGTGGCGCCGAGGCTGACGGCCGCCGCAAAGCCCGCAGCCCCACGGGCTGTGGGGCCACGCGAGCGGCTGCCAAAGAGCTTTCCAACGAGGCACGGCTTTCCCTCCTGGCTCTTCGGGCGTGGGAGCTGTCGCCAGAGCCGCGGACCTACCGGAAAATGCTTCGCAGGCTGGCGCAGCAGCGCCACGTGGGCGCCGGTGGCGCCGAGGCTGACGGCCGCCGGAAAGCCCGCAGCCCCACGGGCTGTGGGGCCACGCGAGCGGCTGCCAAAGAGCTTTCCAACGAGGCACGGCTTTCCCTCCTGGCTCTTCGGGCGTGGGAGCTGTCGCCAGAGCCGCGGCCCTACCGGAAAATGCTTCGCAAGCTGGTGCGGCGGTGCCACATGGGCGCCGGTGGCGCGGTGGCTGACGGCCGCCGGAAAGCCCGCAGCCCCACGGGCTGTGGGGCCACGCGAGCGGCTGCCAAAGAGCTTTCCAACGAGGCACGGCTTTCCCTCCTGGCTCTTCGGGCATGGGAGCTGTCGCCAGAGCCGCGGCCCTACCGGAAAATGCTTCACAGGCTGGCGCGCCGGCGCCACGTGGGCGCCGGTGGCGCCGAGGCTGACGGCCGCCGGGAACCCCGCAGCCCCACAGGCTGTGGGGCCACGCGAGCGGCTGCCAAAGAGCTTTCCAACGAGGCACGGCTTTCCCTCCTGGCTCTTCGGGCGTGGGAGATGTCGCCAGAGCCGCGGCCCTACCGGAAAATGGTTCGCAGGCTGGCGCGCCGGCGCCACGTGGGCGCCGCTGGCGCCGAGGCTGACGGACGCCGGAAAGCCCGCAGCCCCACGGACTGTGGGGTCACGCGAGCGGCTGCCAAAGAGCTTTCCAACGAGGCACGGCTTTCCCTCCTGCCTCTTCGGGCGTGGGAGCTGTCGCCAGAGCCGCGGCCCTACCGGAAAATGCTTCGCAGGCTGGCGCGCCGGCGCCACGTGGGCGCCGCTGGCGCCGAGGCTGACGGACGCCGGAAAGCCCGCAGCCCCACGGGCTGTGGGGCCACGCGAGCGGCTGCCAAAGAGCTTTCCAACGAGGCACGGCTTTCCCTCCTGGCTCTTCGGGCGTGGGAGCTGTCGCCAGAGTCGCGGCCCTACCGAAAAATGCTTCGCAGGCTGGTGCGGTGGTGCCATGTGGGCGCCGGTGACGCCGAGGCTGACGGCCGCCGCAAAGCCCGCAGCCCCACAGGCTGTGAGGCCACGCGAGCGGCTGCCAAAGAGCTTTCCAACGAGGCACGGCTTTCCCTCCTGGCTCTTCGGGCGTGGGAGCTGTCGCCAGAGCCGCGGCCCTACCGGAAAATGCTTCGCAGGCTGGCGCGCCGGCGCCACGTGGGCGCCGGTGGCGCCGAGGCTGACGGCCGCCGGAAAGCCCCCAGCCCCAAGGGCCGTGGGGCCACGCGAGCGGCTGCCAAAGAGCTTTCCAACGAGGCACGGCTTTCCCTCCTGGCTCTTCGGGCGTGGGAGCTGTCGCCAGAGCCGCGGCCCTACCGGAAAATGCTTCGCAGGCTGGCGCGGGGGCGCCACGTGGGCGCCGGTGGCGCCGTGGCTGACGGCCGCCGGAAAGCCCGCAGCCCCACGGGCTGTGGGGCCACGCAAGCGGCTGGCAAAGAGCTTTCCAAGGAGGCACGGCTTTTCCTCCTGGCTCTTCGGGCGTGGGAGCTGTCGCCAGAGTCGCGGCCCTACCAGAATATGCTTCGCAGGCTGGAGCGGCGGTGCCATGTGGGCGCCGGTGACGCCGAGGCTGACGTCCGCCGCAAAGCCCGCAGCCCCACAGGCTGTGAGGCCACGCGAGCGGCTGCCAAAGAGCTTTCCAACGAGGCACGGCTTTCCGTCCTGGCTCTTCGGGCGTGGGAGCTGTCGCCAGAGCCGCGGCCCTACCGGAAAATGCTTCGCAGGCTGGCGCGGCGGCGCCACGTGGGCGCCGGTGGCGCCGAGGCTGACGGCCGCCGCAAAGCCCCCAGCCCCAAGGGCCGTGGGGCCACGCGAGCGGCTGCCAAAGAGCTTTCCAACGAGGCACGGCTTTCCCTCCTGGCTCTTCGGGCGTGGGAGCTGTCGCCAGAGCCGCGGCCATACCGGAAAATGCTTCGCAGGCTGGCGCGGCGGCGCCACGTGGGCGCCGCTGGCGCCGTGGCTGACGGCCGCCGGAAAGCCCGCAGCCCCACGGGCTGTGGGGCCACGCAAGCGGCTGGCAAAGAGCTTTCCAACGAGGCACGGCTTTCCCTCCTGGCTCTTCGGGCGTGGGAGCTGTCGCCAGAGCCGCGGCCCTACCGAAAAATGCTTCGCAGGCTGGTGCGGTGGTGCCATGTGGGCGCCGGTGACGCCGAGGCTGACGGCCGCCGCAAAGCCCGCAGCCCCACGGGCTGTGGGGCCACGCGAGCGGCTGCCAAAGAGCTTTCCAACGAGGCACGGCTTTCCCTCCTGGCTCTTCGGGCGTGGGAGCTGTCGCCAGAGCCGCGGCCCTACCGGAAAATGCTTCGCAGGCTGGCGCGGCGGCGCCACGTGGGCGCCGGTGGCGCCGAGGCTGACGGCCGCCGGAAAGCCCGCAGCCCCACGGGCCGTGGGGCCACGCGAGCGGCTGTCAAAGAGCTTTCCAACGAGGCACGGCTTTTCCTCCTGGCTCTTCGGGCGTGGGAGCTGTCGCCAGAGTCGCGGCCCTACCGGAAAATGCTTCGCAGGCTGGTGCTGCGGCGCCACGTGGGCGCCGGTGGCGCGGTGGCTGACGGCCGCCGGAAAGCCCGCAGCCCCACGGGCTGTGGGGCCACGCGAGCGGCTGCCAAAGAGCTTTCCAACGAGGCATGGCTTTCCCTCCTGGCTCTTCGGGCGTGGGAGCTGTCGCCAGAGCCGCGGCCCTACCGGAAAATGCTTCGCAGGCTGGCGCAGCAGCGCCATGTGGGCGCCGGTGGCGCCGAGGCTGACGGCCGCCGCAAAGCCCGCAGCCCCACGGGCTGTGGGGCCACGCGAGCGGCTGCCAAAGAGCTTTCCAACGAGGCACGGCTTTCCCTCCTGGCTCTTCGGGCGTGGGAGCTTTCGCCAGAGCCCCGGCCCTACCGGAAAATGCTTTGCAGGCTGGCGCAGCAGCGCCACGTGGGCGCCGGTGGCGCCGAGGCTGACGGCCACCGGAAAGCCCGCAGCCCCACGGGCTGTGGGGCCACGCGAGCGGCTGCCAAAGAGCTTTCCAATGAGGCACGGCTTTCCCTCCTGGCTCTTCGGGCGTGGGAGCTGTCGCCAGAGCCGCGGCCCTACCGGAAAATGCTTCACAAGCTGGTGCGGCGGTGCCACGTGGGCGCCGGTGGCGCGGTGGCTGACGGCCGCCGGAAAGGCCGCAGCCCCACGGGCTGTGGGGCCACGCGAGCGGCTGCCAAAGAGCTTTCCAACGAGGCACGGCTTTCCCTCCTGGTTCTTCGGGCGTGGGAGCTGTCGCCAGAGCCGCGGCCCTACCGGAAAATGCTTCGCAGGCTGGCGCGGCGGCGCCACGTGGGCGCCGGTGGCGCCGTGGCTGACGGCCGCCGGAAACCCCGCAGCCCCACGGGCTGTGGGGCCACGCGAGCGGCTGCCAAAGAGCTTTCCAACGAGGCACGGCTTTCCCTCCTGGCTCTTCGGGCGTGGGAGCTGTCGCCAGAGCCGCGGCCCTACCGGAAAATGCTTCGCAGGCTGGCGCGCCAGCGCCACGTGGGCGCCGCTGGCGCCGAGGCTGACGGCCGCCGCAAAGCCCGCAGCCCCACGGGCTGTGGGGCCACGCGAGCGGCTGCCAAAGAGCTTTCCAACGAGGCACGGCTTTCCATCCTGGCTCTTCGGGCGTGGGAGCTGTCGCCAGAGTCGCGGCCCTACCGAAAAATGCTTCGCAGGCTGGCGCGCCGGTGCCACGTGGGCGCCGGTGACGCCGAGGCTGACGGCCGCCGCAAAGCCCGCAGCCCCAAAGGCTGTGAGGCCACGCGAGCGGCTGCCAAAGAGCTTTCCAACGAGGCACGGCTTTCCGTCCTGGCTCTTCGGGCGTGGGAGCTGTCGCCAGAGCCGCGGCCCTACCGGAAAATGCTTCGCAGGCTGGCGCGCCGGCGCCACGTGGGCGCCGGTGGCGCCGAGGCTGACGGCCGCCGCAAAGCCCGCAGCCCCACGGGCTGTGGGGCCACGCGAGCGGCTGCCAAAGAGCTTTCCAACGAGGCACGGCTTTCCCTCCTGGCTCTTCGGGCGTGGGAGCTGTCGCCAGAGCCGCGGCCCTACCGGAAAATGCTTCGCAGGCTGGCGCGGCGGCGCCACGTGGGCGCCGGTGGCGCCGTGGCTGACGGCCGCCGGAAACCCCGCAGCCCCACAGGCTGTGGGGCCACGCAAGCGGCTGCCAAAGAGCTTTCCAACGAGGCACGGCTTTCCCTCCTGGCTCTTCGGGCATGGGAGCTGTTGCCAGAGCCGCGGCCCTACCGGAAAATGCTTCGCAGGCTGGCGCAGCGGCGCCATGTGGGCGCCGGTGGCGCCGAGGCTGACAGCCGCAGGAAAGCCCGCAGCCCCACGGGCTGTGGGGCCACGCGAGCGGCTGCCAAAGAGCTTTCCAACGAGGCACGGCTTTCCCTCCTGGCTCTTCGGGCGTGGGAGCTGTCGCCAGAGCCGCGGCCCTACCGGAAAATGCTTCGCAGGCTGGCGCGCCGGCGCCACGTGGGCGCCGGTGGCGCCGAGGCTGACGGCCGCCGGAAAGCCCGCAGCCCCACGGGCTGTGGGGCCATGCAAGCGGCTACCAAAGAGCTTTCCAACGAGGCACGGCTTTCCCTCCTGGCTCTTCAGGCGTGGGAGCTGTCGCCAGAGCCGCGGCCCTACCGGAAAATGCTTCGCAGGCTGGAGCGGCGGTGCCACGTGGGCGCCGGTGGCGCCGAGGCTGATGGCCGCCGGAAAACCCGCAGCCCCACGGGCTGTGGGGCCACGCGAGCGGCTGCCAAAGAGCTTTCCAACGAGGCACGGCTTTCCCTCCTGGCTCTTCGGGCGTGGGAGCTGTCGCCAGAGTCGCGGCCCTACCGAAAAATGCTTCGCAGGCTGGCGCGGCGGCGCCACGTGGGCGCCGGTGGCGCCGAGGCTGACGGCCGCCGGAAAGCCCCCAGCCCCAAGGGCCGTGGGGCCACGCGAGCGGCGGCCAAAGAGCTTTCCAACGAGGCACGGCTTTCCCTCCTGGCTCTTCAGGCGTGGGAGCTGTCGCCAGAGCCGCGGCCCTACTGGAAATTGCTTCGCAGGCTGGCGCGGCGGCGCCACGTGGGCACCGGTGGCGCCGAGGCTGACGGTCGCCGCAAAGCCCACAGCCCCACGGGCTGTGGGGCCACGCGAGCGGCTGCCAAAGAGCTTTCCAATGAGGCACGGCTTTCCCTCCTGGCTCTTCGGGCGTGGGAGCTGTCGCCAGAGCCGCGGCCCTACCGGAAAATGCTTCGCAGGCTGGCGCGGCGGCGCCACGTGGGCGCCGGTGGCGCCGAGGCTGACGGCCGCCGCAAAGCCCGCAGCCCCACTGGCTGTGGGGCCACGCAAGCGGCTGCCAAAGAGCTTTCCAACGAGGCATGGCTTTCCCTCCTGGTTCTTCAGGCGTGGGAGCTGTCGCCAGAGCCGCGGCCCTACCGGAAAATGCTTCGCAGGCTGGCGCGGCGGTGCCACGTGGGCGCCGGTGGCGCCGTGGCTGACAGCCGCCGCAAAGCCCGCAGCCCCACGGGCTGTGGGGCCACGCGAGCGGCTGCCAAAGAACTTTCCAACGAGGCACGGCTTTCCCTCCTGGCTCTTCGGGCGTGGGAGCTGTCGCCAGAGTCGCGGCCCTACCGGAAAATGCTTCGCAGGCTGTCGCGCCGGCGCCACGTGGGCGCCGGTGGCGCCGAGGCTGACGGCCGCCGCAAAGCCCGCAGCCCCATGGGCTGTGGGGCCACGCGAGCGGGTGCCAAAGAGCTTTCCAACGAGGCACGGCTTTCCCTCCTGGCTCTTCGGGCGTGGGAGCTGTCGCCAGAGCCGCGGCCCTACCGGAAAATGCTTCGCAGGCTGGCACGGCGGCGCCACGTGGGCGCCGGTGGCGCCGAGGCTGACGGCCGCCGCAAAGCCCGCAGCCCCACGGGCCGTGGGGCCACGCGAGTGGCTGCCAAAGCGTTTTCCAACGAGGCACGGCTTTCCCTCCTGGCTCTTCGGGCGTGGGAGCTGTCGCCAGAGCCGCGGCCCTACCGGAAAATGCTTCGCAGGCTGGCGCGCCGGCGCCACGTGGGCGCCGGTGGCGCCGAGGCTGACGGCCGCCGCAAAGCCCGCAGCCCCACGGGCTGTGGGGCCACGCGAGCGGCTGCCAAAGAGCTTTCCAACGAGGCATGGCTTTCCCTCCTGGTTCTTCAGGCGTGGGAGCTGTCACCAGAGCCGCGGCCCTACCGGAAAATGCTTCGCAGGCTGGCGCGGCGGTGCCACGTGGGCGCCGGTGGCGCCGAGGCTGACAGCCGCCGCAAAGCCCGCAGCCCCACGGGCTGTGGGGCCACGCGAGCGGCTGCCAAAGAGCTTTCCAACGAGGCACGGCTTTCCCTCCTGGCTCTTCGGGCGTGGGAGCTGTCGCCAGAGTCGCGGCCCTACCGAAAAATGCTTCGCAGGCTGGTGCGGTGGTGCCACGTGGGCGCCGGTGACGCCGAGGCTGACGGCCGCCGGAAACCACGCAGCCCCAAAGGCTGTGAGGCCACGCGAGCGGCTGCCAAAGAGCTTTCCAACGAGGCACGGCTTTCCGTCCTGGCTCTTCGGGCGTGGGAGCTGTCGCCAGAGCCGCGGCCCTACCGGAAAATGCTTCGCAGGCTGGCGCGCCGGCGCCACGTGGGCGCCGGTGGCGCCGAGGCTGACGGACGCCGGAAAGCCCCCAGCCCCAAGGGCCGTGGGGCCACGCGAGCGGCGGCCAAAGAGCTTTCCAACGAGGCACGGCTTTCCCTCCTGGCTCTTCAGGCGTGGGAGCTGTCACCAGAGCCGCGGCCCTACCGGAAAATGCTTCGCAGGCTGGCGCGCCGGTGCCACGTGGGCGCCGGTGGCGCCGAGGCTGACGGTCGCCGGAAAGCCCCCAGCCCCACGGGCTGTGGGGCCACGCGAGCGGCTGCCAAAGAGCTTTCCAACGAGGCACGGCTTTTCCTCCTGGCTCTTCGGGCGTGGGAGCTGTCGCCAGAGTCGCGGCCCTACCGGAAAATGCTTCGCAGGCTGGCGCGGCGGCGCCACGTGGGCGCCGGTGGCGCCGAGGCTGACGGCCGCCGCAAAGCCCGCAGCCCCACGGGCTGTGGGGCCACGCGAGCGGCTGCCAAAGAGCTTTCCAACGAGGCATGGCTTTCCCTCCTGGCTCTTCGGGCGTAGGAGCTTTCGCCAGAGCCCCGGCCCTACCGGAAAATGCTTCGCAGGCTGGCGCAGCAGCGCCACGTGGGCGCCGGTGGCGCCGAGGCTGATGGCCGCCGGAAAGCCCGCAGCCCCACGGGCTGTGGGGCCACGCGAGCGGCTGCCAAAGAGCTTTCCAACGAGGCACGGCTTTCCGTCCTGGCTCTTCGGGCGTGGGAGCTGTCGCCAGAGCCGCGGCCCTACCGGAAAATGCTTCGCAGGCTGGCGCGGCGGCGCCACGTGGGCGCCGGTGGCGCCGTGGCTGACGGCCGCCGGAAACCCCGCAGCCCCACAGGCTGTGGGGCCACGCGAGCGGCTGCCAAAGAGCTTTCCAACGAGGCACGGCTTTCCCTCCTGGCTCTTCGGGCGTGGGAGCTGTTGCCAGAGCCGCGGCCCTACCGGAAAATGCTTCGCAGGCTGGCACAGCGGCGCCACGTGGGCGCCGGTGGCGCCGAGGCTGACAGGCGCAGGAAAGCCCGCAGCCCCACGGGCTGTGGGGCCACGCGAGCGGCTGGCAAAGAGCTTTCCAACGAGGCACGGCTTTCCCTCCTGGCTCTTCGGGCGTGGGAGCTGTCGCCAGAGCCGCGGCCCTACCGGAAAATGCTTCGCAGGCTGGCGCGCCGGCGCCACGTGGGCGCCGCTGGCGCCGAGGCTGACGGCCGCCGGAAATCCCGCAGCCCCACGGGCTGTGGGGCCATGCGAGCGGCTACCAAAGAGCTTTCCAACGAGGCACGGCTTTCCCTCCTGGCTCTTCGGGCGTGGGAGCTTTCGCCAGAGCCGCGGCCCTACCGGAAAATGCTTCGCAGGCTGGAGCGGCGGTGCCACGTGGGCGCCGGTGGCGCCGAGGCTGATGGCCGCCGGAAAGCCCGCAGCCCCACGGGCTGTGGGGCCACGCGAGCGGCTGCCAAAGAGCTTTCCAACGAGGCACGGCTTTCCCTCCTGGCTCTTCGGGCGTGGGAGCTGTCGCCAGAGTCGCGGCCCTACCGAAAAATGCTTCGCAGGCTGGCGCGGCGGCGCCACGTGGGCGCCGGTGGCGCCGAGGCTGACGGCCGCCGGAAAGCCCCCAGCCCCACGGGCTGTGGGGCCACGCGAGCGGCGGCCAAAGAGCTTTCCAACGAGGCACGGCTTTCCCTCCTGGCTCTTCAGGCGTGGGAGCTGTCGCCAGAGCCGCGGCCCTACCGGAAAATGCTTCGCAGGCTGGCGCGCTGGTGCCACGTGGGCACCGGTGGCGCCCAGGCTGACGGCTGCCGGAAAGGCCCCAGCCCCACGGGCTGTGGGGCCACGCGAGCGGCTGCCAAAGAGCTTTCCAACGAGGCACGGCTTTTCCTCCTGGCTCTTCGGGCATGGGAGCTGTCGCCAGAGCCGCGGCCCTACCGGAAAATGCTTCGCAGGCTGGCGCGGCGGCGCCACGTGGGCGCCGGTGGCGCCGAGGCTGACGGCCGCCGCAAAGCCCGCAGCCCCACGGGCTGTGGGGCCACGCGAGCGGCTGCCAAAGAGCTTTCCAACGAGGCACGGCTTTCCCTCCTGGCTCTTCGGGCGTGGGAGCTGTCGCCAGAGCCGCGGCCCTACCAGAAAATGCTTCGCAGGCTGGCGCGCCGGCGCCATGTGGGCGCGGTGGCGCCGTGGCTGACAGCCGCCGGAAAGCCCGCAGCCCCACGGGCTGTGGGGCCACGCGAGCGGCTGGCAAAGAGCTTTCCAACGAGGCACGGCTTTCCCTCCTGGCTCTTCGGGCATGGGAGCTGTCGCCAGAGCCGCGGCCCTACCGGAAAATGCTTCGCAGGCTGGCGCGCCGGCGCCACGTGGGGCACCGGTGGCGCCGAGGCTGACGGCCGCCGCAAAGCCCGCAGCCCCACGGGCTGTGGGGCCACGCGAGCGGCTGCCAAAGAGCTTTCCAACGAGGCACGGCTTTCCCTCCTGGCTCTTCGGGCGTGGGAGCTGTCGCCAGAGCCGCGGCCCTACCGGAAAATGCTTCGCAGGCTGGCGCAGCGGCGCCACGTGGGCGCCGGTGGCGCCGAGGCTGACGGCCGCCGCAAAGCCCGCAGCCCCACGGGCTGTGGGGCCACGCGAGCGGCTGCCAAAGAGCTTTCCAACGAGGCACGGCTTTTCCTCCTGGCTCTTCGGGCGTGGGAGCTGTCGCCAGAGTCGCGGCCCTACCGGAAAATGCTTCGCAGGCTGGCGCGGCGGCGCCACGTGGGCGCTTGTGTCGCCGAGGGCTGACGGCCGCCGGAAAGCCCGCAGCCCCACGGGCTGTGGGGCCACGCGAGCGGCTGCCAAAGAGCTTTCCAACGAGGCATGGCTTTCCCTCCTGGCTCTTCGGGCGTAGGAGCTTTCGCCAGAGCCCCGGCCCTACCGGAAAATGCTTCGCAGGCTGGCGCAGCAGCGCCACGTGGGCGCCGGTGGCGCCGAGGCTGACGGCCGCCGGAAAGCCAGCAGCCCCACGGGCTGTGGGGCCACGCGAGCGGCTGCCAAAGAGCTTTCCAACGAGGCACGGCTTTCCCTCCTGGCTCTTCGGGCGTGGGAGCTGTCGCCAGAGCCGCGGCCCTACCGGAACATGCTTCGCAGGCTGGCGCGGCGGCGCCACGTGGGCGCCGGTGGCGCCGAGGCTGACGGCCACCGCAAAGCCCGCAGCCCCACGGGCTGTGGGGCCACGCGAGCGGCTGCCAAAGAGCTTTCCAACGAGGCACGGCTTTCCCTCCTGGCTCTTCGGGCTTGGGAGCTGTCGCCAGAGCCGCGGCCCTACCGAAAAATGCTTCGCAGGCTGGCGCGGTGGTGCCATGTGGGCGCCGGTGACGCCGAGGCTGACGGCCGCCGCAAAGCCCGCAGCCCCACGGGCTGTGGGGCCACGCGAGCGGCTGCCAAAGAGATTTCCAACGAGGCACGGCTTTCCCTCCTGGCTCTTCGGGCGTGGGAGCTGTCGCCAGAGCCGCGGCCCTACCGGAAAATGCTTCGCAGGCTGGCGCGGCGGCGCCACGTGGGCGCCGGTGGCGCCGAGGCTGACGGCCGCCGGAAAGCCCGCATCCCCACGGGCCGTTGGGCCACGCGAGCGGCGGCCAAAGAGCTTTCCAACGAGGCACGGCTTTCCCTCCTGGCTCTTCGGGCGTGGGAGCTGTCGCCAGAGCCGCGGCCCTACCGGAAAATGCTTCGCAGGCTGGCGCGGCGGCGCCACGTGGGCGCTGGTGTCGCCGAGGCTCACAGCCGCCGGAAAGCCCCCAGCCCCTTGGGCCGTGGGGCCACGCGAGCGGCAGCCAAAGAGCTTTCCAGCGAGGCACGGCTTTCCCTCCTGGCTCTTCGGGCGTGGGAGCTGTCGCCAGAGCCGCGGCCCTACCGGAAAATGCTTCGCAGGCTGGCGCGCCGGCGCCACGTGGGCGCCGGTGGCGCCGAGGCTGACGGCCGCCGGAAAGTCCCCAGCCCCAAGGGCCATGGGGCCACGCGAGCGGCTGCCAAAGAGCTTTCCAACGAGGCATGGCTTTCCCTCCTGGCTCTTCGGGCGTGGGAGCTTTCGCCAGAGCCCCGGCCCTACCGGAAAATGCTTCGCAGGCTGGCGCAGCAGCGCCACGTGGGCGCCGGTGGCGCCGAGGCTGACGGCCGCCGCAAAGCCCGCAGCCCCACGGGCCGTGGGGCCACGCGAGTGGCTGCCAAAGCGTTTTCCAACGAGGCACGGCTTTCCCTCCTGGCTCTCCGGGCGTGGGAGCTGTCGCCAGAGCCGCGGCCCTACCGAAAAATGCTTCGCAGGCTGGCGCGCCGGCGCCACGTGGGCGCCGGTGGCGCCGAGGCTGACGGCCGCCGCAAAGCCCGCAGCCCCACGGGCTGTGGGGCCACGCGAGCGGCTGCCAAAGAGCTTTCCAACGAGGCATGGCTTTCCCTCCTGGTTCTTCAGGCGTGGGAGCTGTCACCAGAGCCGCGGCCCTACCGGAAAATGCTTCGCAGGCTGGCGCGGCGGTGCCACGTGGGCGCCGGTGGCGCCGTGGCTGACAGCCGCCGCAAAGCCCGCAGCCCCACGGGCTGTGGGGCCACGCGAGCGGCTGCCAAAGAGCTTTCCAACGAGGCACGGCTTTCCCTCCTGGCTCTTCGGGCGTGGGAGCTGTCGCCAGAGTCGCGGCCCTACCGAAAAATGCTTCGCAGGCTGGTGCGGTGGTGCCACGTGGGCGCCGGTGACGCCGAGGCTGACGGCCGCCGGAAACCCCGCAGCCCCAAAGGCTGTGAGGCCACGCGAGCGGCTGCCAAAGAGCTTTCCAACGAGGCACAGCTTTCCGTCCTGGCTCTTCGGGCGTGGGAGCTGTCGCCAGAGCCGCGGCCCTACCGGAAAATGCTTCGCAGGCTGGCGCGCCGGCGCCACGTGGGCGCCGGTGGCGCCGAGGCTGACGGCCGCCGGAAAGCCCCCAGCCCCAAGGGCCGTGGGGCCACGCGAGCGGCGGCCAAAGAGCTTTCCAACGAGGCACGGCTTTCCCTCCTGGCTCTTCAGGCGTGGGAACTGTCACCAGAGCCGCGGCCCTACCGGAAAATGCTTCGCAGGCTGGCGCGCCGGTGCCACGTGGGCGCCGGTGGCGCCGAGGCTGACGGTCGCCGGAAAGCCCCCAGCCCCACGGGCTGTGGGGCCACGCGAGCGGCTGCCAAAGAGCTTTCCAACGAGGCACGGCTTTTCCTCCTGGCTCTTCGGGCGTGGGAGCTGTCGCCAGAGTCGCGGCCCTACCGGAAAATGCTTCGCAGGCTGGCGCGTCGGCGCCACGTGGGCGCCGGTGGCGCCGAGGCTGACGGCCGCCGCAAAGCCCGCAGCCCCACGGGCTGTGGGGCCACGCGAGCGGCTGCCAAAGAGCTTTCCAACGAGGCATGGCTTTCCCTCCTGGCTCTTCGGGCGTAGGAGCTTTCGCCAGAGCCCCGGCCCTACCGGAAAATGCTTCGCAGGCTGGCGCAGCAGCGCCACGTGGGCGCCGGTGGCGCCGAGGCTGATGGCCGCCGGAAAGCCCGCAGCCCCACGGGCTGTGGGGCCACGCGAGCGGCTGCCAAAGAGCTTTCCAACGAGGCACGGCTTTCCCTCCTGGCTCTTCGGGCGTGGGAGCTGTTGCCAGAGCCGCGGCCCTACCGGAAAATGCTTCGCAGGCTGGCAC